>NC_091127.1:139842442-140142442 GCF_040183065.1 Periplaneta americana
TATTCGCTGTCTCGCTTTCCAGTACAGGTTGCACTGAGTTCTCGTGATATGTGAAAAGCAGAACATTTGAAAAGATAGTCTTCATACATAAATTGTATAATTATACAGCTTTAGGGCTTTTCAAACGAGTGTTGACATTTAATTAATCTAACATTTTGAACTTTTTAAAGGTCATTATCGTTTCCGTTCACTAAACAGAACAAACTACATAATAATTACATGCATTATTATTGTTAAAATATACCGTATACGTAGAAATATCAAACACAAATCGTGCTTTTTGCCCTACTACTGGACGGGCAAACATACACTGTCGAGACCCGACCTTGTCTAGACTAGGGCTGTCCAGACACCTATAGAACAAGGAGATATTGCACGTCAAGCATACTCTGCTAAGGTCAGTAACATTGCATAAAAAATAGGAAAAACGATCTTAAAGAATATGCGCTGCGGGTTGCTTACGCCAGGGGTTACCTCGTACGAGTTACAATTGGACATCTATGATCTAGACCAGCGGTGACCAAACCTTGAGCTGCAGTGATTAAGTGCGACAGACAGCCTATGAAGTAAGGAGACGGAGGAAAGTACTTGGCATGAAAATTACAACCAGTGGTGGTTCCTGTATTAACGTCTTTGTCAATGTCGCGGATAAAAGTTCCAAGCTTTGCTGTATCAGTAATGTCACTGCTGTCATCAAGAGCCAGTGAATAAAAAATATTTTTCTTGCTTTTTTTTAAGCTTCCTCTTGAATATAATCAGGAATTTTCTAAATTATTCTCTCGATACTTGGTCGAGAAATTCGTAGTTTTTCAAAATTAAAAACTTCTTACGGACAAATCATTACTCTTTTAAGAAATTCTGCTTCAGAGCACGAGATATTTCAAACTCCATTAGGTAGGTGACTTCCTTATATTTATCTCATCTTTCTCTTCCTGCCTATGATTCAAGATATGTCAATTCCTGGCGTTTAACAGTTCGTTGGCACAATAATTGGAATCAGTTTTTCTCAATATTATTATTAAATGAATAACTAATAAATAGTTACCTTCATCTATAGTTTAAGAAGGTTAAAATTGAGATAAAACCTAATAATTTATCCCTCTAAGGAGAAGATCTAAAAATATCAATATTCATGCACGTACAGAATAATTATAGAAACGCATACTTATGGTTGGTAATAATAATGATAATAATAATAATAATAATAATAATAATAATAATAATAATAGTGATACATTATTCAACTTGCCAATGAATGTTTCCATATAGCCTACTACTAATTGAACCGTTGAACAAAGTAAACATATTACGTTTTGTCCTACAGAACAACAAATAAGTTCTCCTTCCCATTCTTTACGAAACCACCTCATACTGCTTGTAGAGGCAGAGTTTGGAGAAGGGAGGGTATGATAGTTGAAACCGGCTCAGTGGCGGTCTACCAATACTGTCATTCAAGCGTTGTCCATATCCCTTATACTCTTATAGCCTATTGATTATGTACCATTCTATATATTTCTATTTGAAATATGTGCAATAAAACTTATGCTATAACTTAAAGAATTTGAAACATGCAATCATTAATTTCTTCTCGCAAATTAGTAAACAAACCGAGCACATTAAATATGCTGAAATCACCCAAATAATACACTGAGTTTAACGACCAATTTTGTTCCTAAAGCTGGAAACAGTCTCTTCAATTTTATGTTTAACATAAATTATTCCTTCTTTCATCAAGCGTGAACTAAATTATTACATGAAAATAAAGGCCACAAATATGTACAAATAATAAAAATTAATAAACTATATTCAGTACTTATTCTCCATCAAACTACAGCCAATATTAAAGAGTTATTTTCCTGTACAGTATATCTAACAAAAATTTTTCTTTTCTAGAAACATGGTAAATGACAAATGAGCTTATTAAACATACTTTAAGATAACGAATTGGTAAAATAAGTTACTTTTGTACCGATAGTGTTAGGGAAAGAATGTGTAACGTTTCGTTTATTATTATTATTATTATTATTATTATTATTATTATTATTATTATTATTATTATTATTTATTACTATAATACACATTAGTTATTAGTAATTTTTGGATGAGAGTGGTTCGTTCTTCTCCCTCATATTTTTCATAATCATTTGAGTGATAGGAGGGAATAATGTTGTTGTAGGTTGAAATTCCTTCTGTTATTCAGAACTTTACCACGAACCAAACACGTGGATACTCCCGACGTTTCAGCAAATATAAATGACTCTGCCCATAATAACAAATTCGATGGCGTGGATGGCCTATCTGACATCCTTTCATCTGACATTTCTGGTCCGCCACTGTGTACTACAGAGAATGAACTGTATCCGTGCGCCTGCACAGACATCGCTACATAGCAGGCGAGGAGCTCACGTAACTAGCGCTACGGTCAGTTGAGGACGCCTGTTTTAATCTCTTATGGCAGCGGTGGCGAAAATGTAATCGTGCGCCGAGAGCCACTGTGTAACCTGCAACGTGCATAGCACCTATGGAGGGAGGCGGACACCCGAAGGGGAAGTGAAGCAATTGTCTGTCTCATTTACGGATTTTCATTTTCCTTACATCAAGCACTTAAATATAATTTTATACAGTACAAGGCTACAAACTAATGTTTAGTACGTGTAACGGAGAAAGAAATGAACAGTAAATGAACAATATCACAACTAAAAATTAACTATCTTCAGAATGTCTCTGCGACAAACTTTCAAAATCAGGAATTATGTCACTTAGTGCCAGTCGTAGTTGATCACGTGTCTGTTAGTCGTGATCTAAATTTCGTTTTTAGTATTTTAATTGTTGAAAATAATTTTTCACAAACGTAAGTTGTAGCGAACATGGATTCAACAGAGCAAACGAAAGAACGAAGCTTCGGATATTTATTTTTTGGCAAAGATTTGAAAGTTCAACATTTGTCAAGTCCTTACATCTAGCTTTCATTTAACATCACATAGTAAATGAGTGAGTTCAAATTGAAGAGCTAACCGCATTATTCGTACATCTGCTGAAAAAGGGTCGACGCACAGAGATGATGATGATAACAACAGCAATAACACTTAACCTTTTAATGTTTCATCAGTAACATTATGTTATACATACTTGTGAACAAATCATACATTTAATATTCTCATCATATTGACAGCAAAAAAATGCGTCCTCCCATCCTACTTGGAAATTTCGTACATGGTTTCGAAAGAGACATATGCCACTCGCAGGTCAGAGACAAATACAATTGGAACGGAGTTTGAACCCAATGAGTGAGAGGGTGGGGGATGACGGAAGCTAGAAGCAAGCGATCTGCACAGCTATCACTGCGAGCCACAACGTCTCGCGAGTCACGTTCTTGCCACGGCTGCCTTATGGGATTTAGCACAGATCTTGCGACTGGTTTTTCATATGAAACAAGATGAATCTTTAAGGTATTGGTTACTTCTCTCATGTTTGAACTTTGCAGACCACTACCATGGATACCATTTTAAACTGAAGCGCAATTCGTCACACATTCCATATGTAGTAATTTTGATATTGTCTAAGATTATACATAAAATTACGAGGCAAATGGAAGAAAAATTTATTTAACTTCCCTGTATTTGAACCTGCCTCTCCTGAATTAATGGAATGGGATGAACTAGGCGCAGCTAAATGTTCGGCTAGGGCTCTTTGAGGTCCCTGGTCTCGGAACCGCTCGAAACTTTACATAAGGGAAGATGCTTCCGCTCGGACGCCTGGAAAAATCCTCACAAGTCCATAATGCAATGTTCCCCTTGTTCTGCTGCTGCATATCTGCTCTTAATCTAATGAACTTCTCCTCCGGGACCCTTGTCTGCTTCTCTTCCCCTTCTCTCTTACTCTCACTACTTCGATTCTTTCCTTCTTGTTATATCTGCTGTTTTAGCAAGTTTCTTATCTCTTTCAGTTTCACTAAGTCATTTCATCACCACAGTCGGACGTCGAAGTGTGGGGTATCTCCAACAATGAGTGGCCACTCCATACACGAATTGAACTGTGAGGGATTTTTAGTTAATAATTTTCCCTTTGTATTGTTTCTTAGTTTATTTCTTTACAAATTATTACAATGTGTTGACCTATTTAATCCTTCTTTTCTACTCCATCTCATCCTCTCTCTCTCTCTCTCTTTACCAGAGACAGGCAAACTGTCGATCAGGCTTGCCCATGACTGGTTACGTCCGTGAGCGGGCTTACGCTTCGTATCGTTCGCCTACCTGCAACCTTCCCTCACAAGCAGGCAGGCAGTGTGGTTGCACGTGACTCCCAAACAGTCCTAAGAGTGACCCGAAAGGACTGTTGGGTTCCGCCGACATGCGTCAGACTGATGCTTTCAGATGCATGATAAATATGAATCAAGTCACTCAAACCTGACAAGAAGCCTACAGATATAGACAAATTACTGAAAACTTAATTTGTTGTCTTCTGAAACGTACCGTTAATAAATACAAAGAAACCTATTTCACGTCAACATAATATCCATTTAAATAGCAAATCAATATTCTGAAGAACGAAACACTTTTATACACTTTACAGGTGTTCATGACGCTTTTAATTGTTGATAAGGAAAAAGTTAAAATGAAATATTTTTCTATATTAGTTGTTGATATTCATAATAATTGTGTTACCAATATCTTTTCAACATATTTCCTTCTCCTCTCCTCTCCTCTCCTCTCCTCTCCTCTCCTCTCCTCTCCTCTCCTCTCCTCTCCTCTCCTCTCCTCTCCTCTCCTCTCCTCTCCTCTCCTCTCCTCTCCTCTCCTCTCCTCTCCTCTCTTTCCCTTCCCTTCCCTTTCCTTCCCTTCCCTTCCCTTCCCTACTAGTCACAAGTTACGAAATGTTACTGTTTTGTTGAATCAGATGCACTTTGCAGGAATATGAAATGTATGATATCTTATTACTTTATGAATTCTGTGGCGCAATAAATCGTAAAACTGTGTTTCTTTAATCAAGAAATATCTGCCGTGTTGGACCATAAGATAAAGATTTTTTGAAGTGACTAAATAGCCAACGAACTTAGGTTTCAAACTAGTACTCTTTCATTTTAACCAGCGCAGACTGGCTTCCGTGAATGCAAGTCACTCTACCTAACAATACGCGCAAACATGCAGGCTTTCTTGGGTCCCGCCTGGACTGAACCTATAAAACCCGGGCTCAATGGATTCAGGCTAAAAGTTAACCTGCTTTGTAGCGTCACCGGTACCCAAGTCTGATTGCAACCGGGTACGGGCGTGAGTCTTATGTGATTTGCAGGTCTCTACTCTCTACTCTGTTTTTTTTTTTTTTCCATTTGGCAGCTCTGTTTTAGGGAAGTTCATGCAGATAAGCCACTCTTGCAGCCTGCAGAGATGTAAGAACTGGGATAGATAAGCTTCCTCGTTTAAGACTTCTTACAGAGTCACGTGGCTACATTAAGATTAATTGTCCAAAGCGCGCTATGCTCGCGTGCCTGCCATGCAAACTGTTGTGTTCCTTGGGAAGTAGGTCATCGGGAGGTCCTGAGTTTAAACGAGTATTCAGATGATTTCTTGTCGTGGGATCAAGATTTCATCCACAAGGTGTTTTGAGGTCATCATCATTATGGTCGGTATAAGAATATGTATATTGAAGGTATAAATCGTTCCTGACAAATATTTCGAATTGATATGACATGAACATATTCCTTCGAATCTTCCATTACTTGGGTATATCATTTTATGTTCCTCAGGTAACCGTGCATAATCATTAACTCATATACAATCTGTATACATTTAAATTTTTGAAGACTTATTTTTATAATTTGTCCCATGTAATTTTGTATTTAATTTTATCACATGGTTTGAAATCGTTTACTTCTTCATTGCATTTACTTTCTTGGATTTGCAGACTTGAACTTTTATTTGCGGGAAACAATTCTAGAAGTAACATTTTTTATATTGGTTTATGTTTAATTTTGTGTAGTCTAATTACAAATATTTAACATTGTGTTTCAATAATATCATACAGTAATAAAATTTATCATTTAACCCATTTCAATTTCATGTTAGAATTCAGGTGTTTAAATACTTTTGTATAAATATTTACTACATTAATATATTTTGTAATATTTATGAATTTTATATTATTATTATTATTATTATTATTATTATTACTTTAATATTAAAGCACTTGACATATTGTCATTCGCTGTCTTGCTTCCCAATGCAATGTCGTTAAGTTCTTACCACAATCAATTTTGCACATTTGGTTAAATGTTATTTGTTCATGATGGAGTCACTTTCATGACACAGAGGATACCCTGAAGATGGGAGGATAGAAATTCGGTAGAAATAGTAATAATGATCTCTGTTAAAACACATAATGGGACAATACGAGAGTAACGTGTGGTTAGTACGATCTTCCAAGTCGTTATAGCTGGCTTTCAGCACCGGAATTCGCTTTTATAGCTCCCAAAATTCATCACTGGCACTGGCCCAATACACTGGCTGAAATTTCATGAGAACATTTCTTCCCCCATGAAGACATTTCAATCAGCTCTTATTCCGTATAGAGATGAACTGTTATCCTGTCGATAGTTATAACCAAAATTGTCGATTACTATCGATAGCCTTTATAAACTTTTTTTTTGTTTGGTTATAAACTAAGTACATATTTCTGAATTAGTACCTAAACCACAAAATGAAATATTTATTTCATAGTAAATACAGAATTGAATTTGAATTGTATAGCCATAACTTTATTATAATCTGTCTTCATAGCTATCATTATATATTTTTAAACATGTGACCATTGCTCCAAAGATAGTTTAAAATAAGCATTTCCACTTTGTTGGGATACAAGCGGTTTAACATTTCATTGATTCAGTTTCGAGTTTTTGGATAACTGTATTTCTAAGGAAATTGAAGAATCTAATGATGAAAAATATTTACTGGCCAAAATTACTTAGTTATGAATAAATGGTTTATGAAAAAATAAACAGGTAATCGGAAACTAAATACTGGATTTGTTTAGTTATGAGTAAGGGTCAGAAATTTGCGTAGTAGTTAAAAAGGGAGAATAAATATGGAAAATGCGTGTTATTATTCGGTTGAGAAGCTTTTGTCATCTAGTATGCTGTCAAAAAATCTGAAAGTTAGAATTACCGGTTATTCTTTATGGTTGTGAAAATTGGACTCCCACTTTCAGAGAGGAACAGAGATTAAGAGTGCTTGAGAATAAGGTTCTTAGGAAAATCTTTGGGGCTAAAAGGGATAAAGTTACAGGAGAATGGAGAAAGTTACATAACGCAGAACTACACACATTGTATTCTTCACCTAACGTAGCCTAATTAGGAACATTAGGCCTAAAGCCAGACGTTTGAGATGGGCAGGGCATGTAGCACTTATAGGCGAATCCAGAAATGCATATCGAGTGTTAGTCGGGAGACCGAAGGGAAAAAGACCTTTGAGGAGACCGAGACGTAGATGGGAGGATACTAATAAAATTGATTTGAGGGACGTGGGATATGATGATAGAGACTAGATTAATCTTGCACAGGATAGGGACCGATGGCGGGCTTATGTGAGGGCGGCAATGAACCTCCGGGTTCCTTAAAAGCCAGTAAGTGTTCCCGTCTACCGTGCCAAAATTTGATTACAATTTAATCAGATACAGCCAGAACCTGCCAATTGCCAAAATAGGAAGAGAATTGAGCCTACATATTTTGGAACTATTATTGCAAGTGTTAAATGGAAATGAATGTGTAATTACGAGCTGTATACACACCCCTTGACACCCTCATCGCTACCCCTGACTAGATGACAACCCTCTGGGGAGTTTGATCAACAAGACTAGTGTCCTCTGTGGCTTTGTTGCTCAGTATGAGGTTACAGTCAAGTGGGATCCACCATACTGAGTTTCCTGCCGGCTACTCATTGATTCGAACCCCGCAGACACTGTTGTACCTGTTTGTAGTGGACAAAGCGACACGAGAAAAGTTTTCTACTAGTTTCTTTGTCATTGTCATTATCACTTAAATAACGACTTCTGACCAAAACGGAGCAAAGTCTTTACGTTCTGTAAGGCACGTACTAACCAGTGCCACTGTGGGCAGAGAGTTTTAGAGTATAGTCTGCTTTTGATATTCACATTTCCTCTTCATACAGCCACATTATTAATTAATTCAGTAGACCTTGGATAATTGAAATTATGATGTATTTAAAACAGCCCTGGGCACAACGGGGAAGAGAAACGGAACTCTGAAACCGCCGCCCATGTCCTTTTAGCTAACAATGCCTTAGTAAACAAACGCACAGTAGGCACTATACATCAGTGATGGATTTCAGGCGACCAGCGACATTTCGTAAAAACTATTATACCTGCCTTATACAATCCGTCACTGAGAAATGTTTACCTTCTTGTCTATTCGTCTCAGTCTGGGAAGGTGAAATGGAGAGTTAAGGGGAAACTTGCAGTGTCTCGATTCAGTTATTAGTGCTCAAACCTGGTTTAAAACAAGGTAATTTAAAATTCAGCAACCGTGGTAAAACAGAAAAGGAAAACAATAATTAATAATTACCAAATAGTTAATTGAACATAGCCTATTTCTAAAGTATTTTCATATCGATCCAATTCTTTGTAATGACATTAATAATTAAAAATTTTAAACAATTAATTGGCGAGATTTTAACGTGTGAATTGTTTCGAATGTTAATTCCACTGTTGTTTCCAGTCTAGGCTTATGGATTGCCAAAGAAATCATGAAATAATTGACGACAAGGTTCCATCTTGTTATATATACCTTATATATGGAGAGAGACAAATTACACTGGCCAACAAAAAAAAATTGAATGTTTCCTGCACTTCATGAGTCAATTCTTACTAAGTTTGGGTTAAGAAAAACGAATATGACAATGAAAAATTTTTCTTAGCTCTAGTTTCTGTGATAAACAATAGGTGGAAGTATTTCAGTTTAACGGATTAAGAGAAAACGATACATTTTAATTGCATATGCCAAGAACATTGAAATTGCGTTTAATTTTTTTTAAATGGCAGTTACATTCCAAGAGTTCTAAATTTATGGAAGAATACCTGGCAGATGGTTGGGTCTGAAGAGAATCATGTGTGGCTTCATGAGATCGTCGTATTTTAACTTGCCTCTTGTGAGTTCCGGAGCATCCCTACGCAAAGACCAGCAGTAATCTGCAAGCATTGTTTCATTCCAACGGCCCTGATATCTTTGTTCCATAACAGAAATAACGTGATGGGACTTTCCTCCGTGTTCATCACTGAAAGCTCCACAACTAGGAGAAATGGATTTTAAGGGACATGTTGCGTCCGAGTTGATGGTTTTTTGCAGGAGCACTGTCACCAACTGAGTGTAGTTATCATCTCTTTTGTTGCCTAAAAATCCATAAATAACTCCCTTGAAGGCTTCCCAAACTTCCTTTCCTTTCCCCTCCAAAACTTGGTCAAATGCAGGATCCTTTACAAGTTCTCGAATTTGTGGCCCGACAAAGATACCTTCCTTGACTTTGGCATCACATAATTTCGGAAATATCTCTCTTACGTACTTAAAGGTCTGTCCTTCTTGGTTCATACCTGTGACAAAATTTTTTATCAAACCCAGCTTAATATGCAGGGGTGCAAGAAGAACCCAAAACAAAATTTCCCCCAAACTGAAAATGTTGACTCTAAAAAATGAAATGTCACTTTATCTCCAAAGCAAGAGCTAATCTGTCATTTTTATGGTGATTTTTTTAATTCAGCAGGTGGAAATACATAAGAATTAGCAATTTTTGAGCCCGAAACATTTTCATTGTTGACCAGTGTTAGTGAATAAAATTTCAACTTACATACATTACATACATTGCGTACATAGATACATACATACATACAAACATGCATACATGTATACATGCATACATGCATACATACATACATACATACATACATACATACATACATACATACATACATACATACATACATACATACATACATACATACATACATACATACATACATACATACATACATACATACATACATGCGTATATAAATATCGATACTGATACACGAGAACGGAATATTCCACTCTAGTATGGTTTTCCTCGAATGCCAGGGTTTTCATGATTACTTTTTGCTACAACTTTTGGAAATTAAATGAAAGCTCTGGATCTCATTTGAAAATTTAGATTGCTTCTTGGCAAGTAATGAAGAAAAGAATGTACTGTACAAGACTGTTAGGATCTTTGACGCAGCGAACTCTCTCTCGCAAGATTATTTAGTCCTTGGTATGTTCATACAAGGCACCAGCTAGTAGCTGGGCATCAAATTTTGTGGCAGTGCTCTAGAGCACACAATGACGTGCGCACAGTGTTTCGAACATGCTCCATCACCATGGCCGCTTCCTGCAGCATTTTCTCGAAATTGCCCAATTTGCCCCGGCCCTCCGGCTATTGCAGCTAGGAGTCTTGGGGCGGTGCGGGGGAAGGTGCTAATTCTGCTTTATGCAGGGGTTCGGTCCGGGATTACAGGGGTTTAGATCTCGTTGCCTGGACGCCCTCGAAAATGGTGAGATCACAACCTCCCGGATTCAATCGAGGCTATGCGGGAATTCCTGGCAAATCGACGGGCCTCCTTCATATTGCTGGCCAAGAATCCTATACCCATTCGCCTTTTCTTTCGCTTGGACTATTGCTTGAAGATTTTCCGAAATTGCAGCACGGGTCGGAATGCTCAATTTCTGATTTTTCTTTTTATATCCTGCGAATCTGTAACCGTGGGGATTCATGAAAACTTTCTGCGGTTTGTTGTCGTGAACAGTTTTGTATTATCATTCAAGGAAGTGAGCTTACTAGTCTTAGGGCCTGTGTGTGTCAGTATATTACTAAATGATCAGAATTTGTTTAAGTAGGGAGAAAGAAAAACTCATAAACCATAATAGAGGCAGAACTATTGATGGTGAAACAATTTTTTTTATCTGTAGTCTACTTTAAATATTATGTCATTTAATTTTATTCAAAACTTAATTTTCATTCGTCATTTAACATTTTTCAGGTCCACAGAAATAATCGGACCTTAAAGGAAATATTATAACGTCTCCGCTATTCTACAATAAAGCGATTGAGGAACAATATAGTGAAATTAATAAAATAAACTAAGAAAATGAGACGTATATATAGCCCACAAAGAATACCTGTACAAATTATCGGTGATTATTACTGAAGAAATGGTAATATATTTAATTAAATTACTTCGGAATAAATTTAGATCGTGAACTCGTAAAAACTAATAAAATACTAATTATCTTGAATTTACATTCAAGAGAAAATCACATTACATATTATTATTAACAAAATAATAGCCTATCTACAGTATAAATGCAAATTTAAACTTTCTTACTGCACAAAGATGAAATAAACTGTAGTTAAATTTTTACGGTCTTACTAATAAGCCGTGTATAATTTTTATAAGACTCTTGTGCAGAGTAGAAACAGAAAACATTACTAATAAACCATGCATATGCGATGGATATAGTATATATACGCAGTGTGTAACTATACATGCAAATTGCTTTGTTGTAGTTATAGACCTACATATGAAACTCTCTGTTTAAGCGTTGTATCCAGAGAAAAATATGGCTGTCTCTGTAACAGCTGTTCATATCGATTGTCATTTTATGATGATGGTTGCCTGTAACCATAGACTAACAATTCAAAGAATACAGAATAATTAGAATAATGTTGCTGTAGCTGTACTCTTTTATCAAAATATTGCATGGTAATGTTTAGGCCCAGTTGTACTTAGGGCGGACCACTAGTTCACACTCGGATGCGTAAAGAATCTCATTTATTCTGTTGTCTTTCGTAATAAAATCATGACGAAAGTATGACATAGTTGTACAATAATAATATTCTTAAGTTACATACGGAGAAATAGTGACTGTCAGGAATTTACACAAGACTTATAAACAAGCTATTCACTGTATAAGTATAAGACAGTTAAGTGTATATAGGGTAAGAGTTTTTATTAGTACCACCGTTAATGTTTAATAAAATCTGAGCATGTACGAGGGTCATTTTCATAAATAATGCACAGGTTGGTAGAACTGTGAAGTGGATGACGCAACAACAATATCAGTTGCAGTTGAAGGATTGAGGAAGAAACACGTGTGTTCGCTTCGTCATAATATACTCTGTTTTAAGTAAAGAGAGTTAGATATAGAGCCGGCATATGTCTCGGCTAGTGTGATGATTGAAGATCAAAGATCGAATTTTTATGGTGCAAAACCTCACAAAAATTCACAGTGGACCTTAGTACAGTTTTTCGTTGGGCTACTCGTTTTCGTGTCAGCTTAGACGATGATGCAAGACCAGGAAGGCCGAAAACATCAACACATGAACAAAATATGAAACTTGTGGTGGATAATCTTCAAGAAAATCGTCGAGCGACGTATGAGGAACTTTCAGAAGCTACGGGGATTTTACCAAATTCAATATTCCGTATTTTGACAAAGAATTTCAAGAAGGAAAATATTTATGCGCAATGGCTCCCTCAATGCTTGCCTGCTGAACAGAAGCAGAAACGCCTGGACATTGCAGACTTGCTGACAGAACTATCACTAAAATGAGTAGCCCAATGAGAAACTGTGTTACGGTCTACTGTAAGTTCACCACAAACTCCATTCAAAGCATTGTGGAAGCGTGAATTTCAGTGGTGGGGTTTTGTCACATAAAGATTCGATCTTTGGTCTTCAATCGTTTCAGTACCCGAGACAGGTTTGCGCTCCATTTCTAGTTCTCGATACCTAAACACAGAGTATGCTATGGGCGAAACGAACACACGTGCTTCTTCCTCAATCCTTCAACTGCAACTGACATAATTTTCATTGGTGTTGTGTCATCCACTTCACAGTTCTGACAACCTGTACATTATTTATGAAATGACCCTCGTATATTCAGCAGTAAAAAGCTTCAATTATCTATAAATAATAGAGATTGTAATTGTGGTTACACCATTGTTATTGTTGTGGCAAACAAAAAAATCCACATCTAGGCCGTGAAGCTAATAATAATAATAATTTATTTATTTAATCTGGCAGAGCTAAGGCCAGTAAGCCTTCTCTTCCGCCCAGCCAGATTCTAATTCTAATTGAATACAATTGCTTACATAGTTATTACATTAATATCTAGACCATAAAACAGCATGAAAGTAAATAATGAAAGTTGGATAAGTAATGTTAGTGTGACAATAATAAACATAGGTAAGAAATACTTACTTACTTACTTACTTACAAATGGCTTTTAAGGAACCCGAAGGTTCATTGCCGCCCTCACATAAGCCCGCCATCGGTCCCTATCCTGTGCAAGATTAATCCAGTCTCTATCATCATACCTCACCTCCCTCAAATCCATTTTAATATTATCCTCCCATCTACGTCTCGGTCTCCCTAAAGGTCTTTTTCCCTCCGGTCTCCCAACTAACACACTATATGCATTTCTGGATTCGCCAATACGTGCTACATGCCCTGCCCATCTCAAACGTCTGGATTTTAAGTTCCTAATTATGTCAGGTGAAGAATACAAAGGTAAGAAATAGTTATAATAATAATAATAATAATAATAATAACAATAATAATAATAATAATAATAATAGTAGTAGTAATAATACTAATAATAATAATAGTACTAATAATAATAATAATAATAATAATAATAATGAGAATTTAGATATTTATCTGTGATATATATAACCATTAATCATTAAGAAATCAGGAATGGCTATTACTGTTAACAGGAATTTTTAGAAAAATATTTCGTTAGCCTATTCTTAAATTGGTTTGATGTCTGACAGTCCCTGACATTACTCGGTAAGGAATTCCAAAGCCCAGGAACAGCCACAGTGAAAGAAGATGAATATGAGGATGTTCGGTGGGAGGGAATGGATAAAATTGAGGAGTGTTGTGATCGTGTGTCTAGGTTATGATGGGTGGATAAATTTTGAAAACGAGACGCAAGATAGACAGGAGTGGAGAAATGCAATATGTGAAAGAGAAGGGAAAGACAGTGGATTTTCCTGCGATCTTCTAGACGGAGCCAGGACAACATTTCGAGGGAGTTATCAGTTGGATGATTTCATCAGCCTGTGACTCAGGTGATCCGAATTTGAATCCCGGTTGGAGTTGGTACTTTCCATGGGAGAATGGGAGGAGAATGAAAATGGAAAATGTGAGCAGGAGAATGAAAGGGTAAAATGGGAATAAATAGAGTTAAATGGAAAGGATGAAAGAAGATAATGGAATAAGGTGAAGAAGAAATATAATTTATGACAAGATAAGAAGGAAAATGAGAAGACTTGAGAGAAAAAGGAGAATAAATAATACAATATAAGAGGATAGAAAGGCGTTGAAAGGTGAAAATAAAAGTTACAACCGGCTAGGATTATTTGCAAGTAGGAATTTGAGAGGAGCGAGAAGAATAAAATTGAACTTTTAATGGAAGAAATATAACGAAGACAAGAATGTAACAGAGATAAGAAAAGAAAGATAGAAAGCACTACTCGCCTGTACTCATAGTTACATTGGAACATTTTGAAATTCTTGGTTTTTATTTGCTGATAATGAGTTAAGAAGTACTTATTACCAGTCATTACATCATTAGAAAGAAAACCACTGTCTCTGGATCGATTCCACAGTTTTCACTTCAACAGCTTGTTCCGCTGGGGACGCCCCTGTTTTCCGGAGATTATACGATCCACAACTTTTTCTGCTCTCAAAGCAACTTTGCATAGTGACGTAGTCATAAAAATTGCAGCACGTGTATCCACACACGCATGGAGCAGGACGGCATGAAAGCTGGATGAGGGGCATTCTCCGCCTCAGATTGCGGATCGTGCCAGATTGATATGCAGGAGTCTTTGCTTCGCTACTCTTGTCTGTTCCTTACGTACTAATTGACACTTTAGGGACAATTCCGATACACAGAAGTGTAATAAATTTTTTCGTTTTTATTTTCTATTCTCAAGTGATTTATTCAAACGAAGTTCTACATTGCTGTCACAAATGTCAAAGAAATGTGATTTAAAGTAATCACCTCGGACATATTTCACGTCTTTCTTTCCAAAATTTTTTGGTATCCATAACAACACCGAAGTGAATGACATCTGTATTACGAGGCTTCATTACTTTAATAAATAAATAAAATAAATAAATAAATAAATAAATAAATAAATAAATAAATAAATAAATAAATAAATCAATAAATAAATCAATAAATAAATAAATAAATGAAGGAATAAGTGTATAAGTAAATAAATAAATGTATAAGTAAATAAATAAATGTATAAGTAAATAAATAAAAAAATTAATTAATAATTAAATTAATAAATAAATGAAAATTAAATAAATCAATTAAATCAAATAAATAAATAACAATGAAATAAATCGAATAAATCAAATAAATAAATCAATAAAATCAATAAAAATCAAATAAATAAATACATGAATGGATGGATGGATGGGATTAATTAATTAATTGATAAATACGTGAATTAGTGCCTGAATAAATCACTGGACGAATTGATGAATGAACGAATGAATAAATCAGTGAATGAATAAATAAATAAATAAATAAATAAATAAATAAATAAATAAATAAATACTACAGGTGTGCAGACACAATTGATTCCTTTCCGTAAAAGTCAAGGTAGTAAGATATTGGAGTTAGATTAATTATGTCTGATTAAATATGAATTGAATTACCTTTTAAGTAATGATTTTAATATTGATTGCAACTGTGAAGAACTTTTTTTAAATTTACATAAGGGATGCAATTGGACCACTACAAACAATCAGCGAAAGATACCTAGAGAAAAATAAAGAAGTGTATATAGTATTTGTGGATCTAGAAATGACGTTTGACAGAGTGGATTGAAACAAACTGATGGACATCCTGAATAAAATAAGCGTGGATTGGAAAGACAGGTAGATGTTCAATAACCTGTATATGAAACAAGCTGTCAAAGTCAGGATGGGAGAAGAAACGTCACAAGGAAATGAAATAGGGACAAGAGAACGACAAGGATGCCCTTTATCATCTACCCTATTCAACATCTATTTGCATTTGGTGAAAAACTGTTTTCAGAACATGGGAGGGATAAAAGTAGGAGAAAGAATGAAGTTAGTAAGAGATTTGCTGACGTTAGGCTTATGGCGTTGTTAGAAAAAAAGGAGACGATACTAAGGGATATGCTACTGGAGCATGACAGCTGTGAGCAGCATGTGATGAAGATAAATTCCAACCATAGTCATAGGAAGAAAAATTAAGAACGTAAACATGCGAATTCTAAATCAGAAGTAGAGCAAGTGAATAGTTTCAAATACTTGGGATATACTATAAGGAGTAACATGAGCTGCAGCCAGGAAGTCAAAAGGATGATAGCAATGGCAAAGGAAGCTTTTAATAGGAAAGAAGCATCCTCTACGAATCTCTAGAAATAGAACTAAGGAAGAGACTAGAGAAGTGATTTGTGTGCAGTGTAGCATTATATGAGGCAGAAACCTGAGTATTACGACGAAGTGAATAGACGCGAGTAGAAGCTCTTGAAATGTGGATATGGAGAAGAATGGAGCGTGTGAAATGAGCAGACAGAATAAAAATGAAGCTGTGCTGTAAAGAGTGGGTGAAGAGAGAATGATGCTGAAACTGATCAGGAAAAGGATAAGGAATTGGTTGTGTCACTGGCTGAGAAAAAACTGCCTACTGAAGGATGCACTGGAAGGAATGGTGAACGGAAGAATAGTTCGGGGCAGAAGAAGATATCAAATGATAGACGACATTAAGATATATGGATCATATGAGGAGACAAAAAGGAAGGCAGGAAATAGGAAATATTGGAGAAAGCTGGGTTTGCAGTGAAAGACCTGCCATTGGGCAGAACACTATGAATGAATTAAACCAGAAAAGAAGAAGGAAAAAGAGAAGAATAACAAGAAATAAAGAATTAACATTCTTAGCAACAATTCATTGTCATTAGTGTTTTTGTCTTATATTTTAACTAGAGGGTAAAATAATATATAACATTTTAACGAGGGATTATAGCTCATAAAATTATGAAAGTTCTACACAAAAATGAGATAGCTAACAGAAATCTATTTAATTTTAAGGATTACAAAAATCGTTAGGACTAGTTAGAATTATGGAAAACTAAAAAAGAATATAATATTTTCGTTTATTATTTTCTCATGCGGTCGACACTGTTATTATTTTTGCAAGTAAAACTTGAGATGATACCTATAATAATGGAAATAATGGAATTATTTGAAAGCATTTGTTAAAGTGAATCGTTCAATATAAGCTTACACTAGCATGTGGTATCACTTCCTGCAATTGAAGCATGTTGAGGAAATGGATTATAAAAAAATGTATCGTCGGAAGTTACATGAAATAATGGAAAGTGGGGAACTTTCTAGACATCTAATAATAGGGATTGAAAGTTTTATATTCGACACTATAATATAAATTAATCATAATATCTTAGAATGAGGGTCTCACTCGGCGCCTACTTTGTTCAATATTTAAATAGATCACGCTTGTAGAAGATTCATAAAAGTTTACACGAAGTAACTTTTTAATCTCGTGTTTTTTTGCCGACATATATGAGTAGTTAATGACAACAAACAGAGAAGAAAACTTACAGATAAACTGGCTTGAACTGAACAAAATATATTATCAAAATAATATGAACAAATTGATACGAAAACGGAAGTTGCAGCACTGAGAAAAAAATATCAATAAGATGTACAATAATTTTAAAAGTGTGCCATTTAAACAAGTCTATTATTTTAAATTCTTGGAATACTATATCTCTTTGAATAATTTTCACGATTGATGAGTGAAACAAAGAATTATCAAATGGTGAATGATTCAAGGTGCGAGAGGTAGATGGGAAGGTGGGTGAAGGGAGGAGGCGGGAAGAGTGAGATCACTCTCCACTGACTCGTGTAATCAAGTTTTATGAGATTTATTACTCTGTAAATTGAAAAATACTGACATATTAGTATTTTATTAAAACTTTTAATATCTTCGTAATCAATTTAAAAATAATTGTACGGTCAATAATAGTATATTATGCAACGAGATTATAATTGTAGTAATTAAGACATGAGTATGTTCTGAAACGAGCGCAAGCAGAGTAGGTGATAAAGGGCATCCTTCTCCTACTCCTCTTCCTATTCCACTTTCTTATGACATTTCTTCTCCTTTTCTGACTTTGACTCTTTTTTGCTTGTAAAGGTTACTGAAGAGTCTGCTCTCTTTCCAATCCACGCCGATTTTCTTTTCAATTATCATCAGTTTATTACAATCCATTCTGTCAGACGCCTTTTCTAGTCCATAAGTACTATATACACTTCTTTATTATTCTCTAGGTATCTAGTAACAATGCTTAATATATAAATTAATATCTGTGGCCGGGACGAAAAAAGTCTTAAGTAAAAATTTTTATACTTTTCAGGAGAGCAGTAGAAAGATTTAAGACTAGAACCCAAACTGAGTAGAAGGGACTATTTAAACATAAGACCTTTGCATGTCAAAATAAATGAAAAATGTAAATCATTAGGAATGCAAAATGGGTCTTAAACAAGTATAGATTTGTTTACCCTGGTGCTTAAATTTTTAAAAGGAAAGGGCATCAGTATGTAATAAAATATCTAAAATACAAGTTAGACCTTTTTAATAGGAAAGCATGGAAAGTAAACATGTGATGTTTGTAAGGAATAAAGTATTAAATACGCTTAAGTTCTTTATTCTGTGTGTGCTCGATTCAAAAAGTACTTAGGACATTTGGTAACGGTCTATAGGAGTCTTATTTGACTTTAACAGTTTTACCAGATTGTGGAGAATTGTTCCCGCTTTCAGAATACTCGCATATAAAAGTCTCATTTTCACAGAAATTTGACTTAAGACCTTTTTCCTCCCGACCACAGAGATATATATCAGGAAATTGTAATGATGAATATAATACATTTAAAATAATAGTTCTTGTCTCAACCTTTGTAGAGGTCGAGACGTAGGTTATGATAGAGACTGGATTAATCTTGCACAGGATAGGGAGCAATGGCGGGCTTACGTGAGGGCGGCAATGAATCTCCGGGTTCCTTAAAAGCCATTTGTAAGTTAAGTAAGT
Organism: Periplaneta americana; assembly: GCF_040183065.1. Classification (NCBI taxonomy): domain Eukaryota; kingdom Metazoa; phylum Arthropoda; class Insecta; order Blattodea; family Blattidae; genus Periplaneta; species Periplaneta americana. The sequence goes on from NC_091127.1 coordinate 139,861,625, forward strand.
TCTTATCTCCAATTTAATTTTCGCACACAAGGATGTCAACTGATCATACAATGGCATGATTAATTAAAAGAAAATCAAAAATTTTACCAAAATGAACGGGTCTCATATTTAATTCCCAGTTCTGTATTTTCACAGATTTTAAATACTGAATTTCCTTGAAATATTATTCTGTATGTTCCCATTCAAATTTAGGACTCATATTTGCGCAAGCATAGTAAAAATTAGAACATACACAATATGATATTAGTGTTGACTTTGGGCTCCTTATAAATTATTGCTTCAAATCTTGCTTTATTACATTAATTATGAGAATTTTTTTTTCTGTATTAGTCTTCTGGTCTGTATTTGGATTGGTGGAAGCCTCTGGCTTGTCCGTTTCCTGTTATTTACTTGATCCAGCCAATACCTGACCTTGTTGTGTGGCAGGCGAGGTCAATATATTGCTATTGAGTTTCAGATGTAATTGCAGATGTTTGCGCTGAGACGAATGGTAATATGTAGATGCACCGTAGGGAATTTGATCCTATGACAATTTGACTATTAGAATATTTTAAGGCCGTATTCACCGAATTTAAACCTTATATTTTTGGAATACCATTTACATATTAGAGCATTTACGTATACCACTATCCAAGTAGGATACATAATTAAATTCACTACTTCAGTGTGTGCAAAGAATGAGCGACAGAATTCCGCTGAAAAATGTATAATCTTGTTGTCTAAAGTCTGCATTCCGCCTTCAATAGGAGTGCCTATCTATTGTTCAGATTTAAACCATAATAAAGAAGTATACCCATGTTGCTCAAAGATTGTTGCACTGGCAGAGGTTTGAAGTCGCTTGTGTTCTTCATCAGGACATTGGCTCAGTAATAGCAAGAATTACATTCATAATCTACAGTAATACAATCATTTCTAAGCAGGCAAAAAGGGGAAAAAAAATCAATTTTCCTGTCTGAAGTCTTTTCCGACAATGACAAAGTATATCCTCCTCTACATTATAATGATATAGATAGTCAGAAAGCTACATAATTTATTACAGTGCAAAATAATTTGGTCATTTATTTAACTTGGGAATTATATGAGTATAACTTACTGCGTTTAAGTAATTATGGAATTAAAAAAGTGTTCTCGCTGTCACAAAGACACAGTATAGATCCTTAAAGATCCTTAATCCTTACCACACTGTTCATAATGATATATCTCTACGAAATTTTAGCGAAAATTTCACATTTATAATGGCGTCATAAAAGGGACAATGAAAGAATATATTTTATGTTCTTTATCATGAAAAGCTTTACAAGATTACCATAACACTTAAGTTACAATTTGACAAAAATAATTAGTCCATACCTGTGGAGTAACGGTCAGCGCGTCTGGCCGCAAAACCAGGTGGGTTCGAATCCCGGTCGGGGCAAGCTATCTAGTTGAGGTTCTTTCCGGGGTTTTTCCTCAACCCAATACGAGCAAATGCTGGTAACTTTCGGTGCTGGACCCAGGACTCATTTCATCGGCATTATCACCTTCATTTCATTCAGACGCTAAATAACCTAGATGTTGATACAGCGTCGTAAAATAACCCAATAAAAACAAAAAAAAAAATATTTAGTAAATGCTATTGATGATGGTATACTCTAATATAGAAATAGTATGTTGATTATTTTCAAAGTAATTTACTCGCAGAAAACCTACTTTACGATCTATTTGTTCGTTCCAGATTGCACAGAATCTATTGGATATTGAATTCCTAACAACTATGTTAGAAACTATCTCCTTTCGTCATCCAGAATGAAACTATATCTTTCCAACATGTAGCCAGTTTAAGGCCTACAACTAATAAAATCATGTAGAACAGAATGTATAAAAAATACATGGTATGAAATATATTGTAATGAAACAAATATGGCGACCACTGCTTGATTTGTTGCGGTAGTTTCTATTTCAGCCCTTATAGTCCATTAACATTTGCTCTGTGGGGGACTTTAAATTTTACAGGCATAAACTGATAATATCTCACCTGAGAACTGTTTTATGTGCACTGGAAGCTACAAACGAATCTTAGATGTAATCTGTATGTGCCACTTTAGCACGGACTACAGTAAGACTAAAAATTATATGCATGTGGGTACTATTAAGCATTCACAAACCTTTAAGTTTTTATTAATATGAAATGTCACCGAATATGAACATTTTTCTTCTTGTTAATTTTTAAATTACTAGTATCAAGAGTTTTTAATTCTCATCATTACTATAAACAAAGAACTGGCGTTTATCGTTATATTTAGTTACTAGACCTAATGTAAAAGCAAATATTTTCAATTATTTTATTATATTCATAGCGATAACTACGGCTCAGAAGTTGATGACCTAAAAATCACTAACAAATGACCAATAAAATGCTTTATATTGCTGAGAATATGACATTAACATTAAAAAAGACCATGATATTAATAGTAAAATACAAACAAAATTATAGTATAGTTCCATCTGTGGAAAATAAATTGTCGTTCACCGCTGTGGAGTTACGGTTATCAGAGTTCAAATCCTGGTTGGGACAAGATATTGGTTGAGTTTTTTCCGGGATTCTCCCTCAATTCATTAAGGGAAAATTTAGGTAACTTTCAGCGCTGGACCCAGGGCTCGATTCGCTGGCATTACCACCTTCATCTCATTTAGACTCTAGATAACCATAGCAGTTGATAATTCGTCGGAAAATAACCAATTAAAATAAAGTAAAAAATATATTGTCACCGAACTCTGTCGTTAACTGCCGCAAGAAACAGTGTCTTCGTTTTACTTTTGGCGTATTTACGTCTTCACTTGTGTGCTTGCGGGCACTGCGGCTGCAGCATTTGTTCTGTTACGTTGAATGGGGGCAAGCACTTGACACACGTGACCAGGAGTCAAGACTGATGCAACCGTAAGGAAAATTCCTGCAAGATGCAATCGCATTGCGTAAACAATCTGCAGTAGGTTCTCGAATATAGCTAAAGACTACGACTACACCATTCATAAGCAGAAAAGAACAAGAATTGCAGCAAAATGTAGAAAATGTCCTAAAAATTATCAATAGACAGTAAAAGACCGAAAAAAATTAAAACACAAAATATAAAAGTAAGCTATATTAGTTCGTGTTGAAGTGAAACGAGTTTGTATTGCTTCCTTCATTGTTCTGATTGCTCAGAAAAAAATATATATATTTCATCAACTTCCGAAGCCTAGTGATAACTACTAGCTTACTTACACAGAGCGTTTAAGGAACCCGGATGTTCATTGCCGCCCTCACATAAGCATAAGCCTACCATCGGTCATTATCCTGACAAATAACTAACTACTAGAATCAAATATAATTATTTTTATCGCAGTAATTTATTAGTGTTTTGTTCCTATTCTCTGTTATTTTTTACCAAAAACATTCCTGTACTAAATACACTGTGTTAATTTCTTTATCAGTGTAACTACTAAGGTATACCACACTAATTACTAATTCTAATCTGAATCCTTTTTATAAAAAGCTACTAGAATGTACACATATTTTTCATTATTAATTTTTGCTCAACCATTATTACCGGACACTATTTGCAGCTATTTTGTGGGTCATTATTTTTAAAATCTACTAGCACCCAATATTCTATACTATTTTTGGAGGCTTGACTATTTCGAACAATGTCCCAACATCCACTGCAATTTTTTGTCTTGTTACCGCCAAAATCTGTCGACATTATTTCTCCATTTTTATTTCCTGAGTCTTAACTACAAGGATCAGCTGTCTTCAAATATCTACTTCAATTCTTTGATACTGTTACCAAAAGATATTGACATCAGTTATTACTTCCTCGGTATAATCAAAAGCAACTATCTCTCAATATCTATTGTAATTTGTTATTAATTACTGTTAAAAATTTTGGCATTCAAAATGTATTGCTGTTTTCAAGTCACTGCTATAAGAACAAAATCGCACGTACATATTTCTGAATCGTTACTGTCATGATTATGATATTGGCATCTAGTATTCATTGTTACTTTAGGAGTCATTACTAAAACATAGAAACAGCATGTAATATCCACTATATGATTCTGAATCATTACTACCATAAGATACTTGCATCAAGTACTTATTATTTTATGCTCGACCATGCCGAAATGTAGTAATTATACACCTGGTAGCAGTCCTTTAATGCATGTCATTAAAGTACACCTATTCATTAAAGTTCAGGTTTTTTATTATTCTCGGATATGCAATCGAAAGACAACTAGCAAAACGTCACGCAGGCTGGAACTCCAATACTGTCGCAGAAGGTTATGTTCTGTTACTATAATAATTATCGTTAATTGTAAATTATATTCAAATAAATTCAAATTGTCATCTCGTTTTTCAATGTCGAATTCAATTTCAAGGTTATATCAAGTTTAACGTTTATATTACTCTCTAAATTATATCAAGGTCGTCGACATTCGTTGCCCGGAAAAAACCAATACTTTCGCATCTGCGCACATCTCACAATTTACGAGATTGCACAATGTCAGTTCGCTCCCCAGTCACATAAAAATAACATGAATACTTATGAATAATTTCAAGTTAGAAATATGATCGAGCATAAAAAGTCGTATGGAACTTGCCTATAATGGTAATTAAGACGCTCGTATGAAAATTATGAAACTCGCTTGCGCTCCTTTCATAAACATCCTCGCATCTTAATTACTATCATTATAGGCTCGTTGCATAATGAACTATTCATTCATTGCTATCAGTAACTACTTGCACGTAATATCTCTGAAATTTTCTGGATCATTACTGCAATAAGATAGTGGTATCCAGTCGATATTGTAATTTTCAGAATGATTGCTCTAAGAAACAACGTCGAAATAATATCACTGCAATTTTTTGGCTCATTACTGTAATAAGGTAGTGGTATCCAGTAGACATTGTTATTTTCAGAATCTTTGCTCTAAGAAACAACGTCGAAATAATATCACTGCAATTTTCTGGATCATAACTGTAATAAGATATTGGTATCCAGTAGATATTGTTCTTTCAGAATCATTGCTCTAAGAAACAACGTCGAAATAATATCACTGCAATTTTTTGGACCATTACTGCAATAAGATAGTGGTATCCAGTAGACATTGTTGTTTTCAGAGTCATTGCTGTAAGGAACAAAGTCGAAATAATATCACTGCAATTTTCTGAATCATTACTGCAATAAGATAGTGGTATCCGGTAGATATTGTTATTTTCAGAATCATTGCTCTAAAAAACAACGTCGAAATAATATCACTGAAATTTTTTGGATCATTACTGTAATAAGATAGTGGTATCCAGTAGACATTGTTATTTTCAGAATCATTGCTGTAAGAAACAACGTCGAAATAATATCACTGAAATTTTCTGGATCATAACTGTAATAAGATAGTGGTATCCAGTAGACATTGTTGTTTTAAGAATCATTTCTGTAAGGAATAACGTCGAAATAATATCAACTGCAATTTTATTGGGTCATTACTGGTATAAAGTAGTGGTATCTGATATTATTTTGAGAATCATTGCTGTAAGAAACAACGTCGAAATAATATCACTGCAATTTTCTGGATCATTACTGCAATAAGATAGTGGTATCGGGTAGATATTGGTATTTTCAGAATCATTGCTGTAAGAAAGAACGTCGAAATAGTATCACTGAAATTTTTTGGATCATAACTGTAATAAGATAGTGGTATCCAGTAAACATTGTTGTTTTAACAATCATTTCTGTAAGGAACAACGTCGAAATAATATCAACTGCAATTTTTTGGGTCATTACTGCTATAAAGTAGTGGTATCCGGTAGATATTATTTTCAGAATCATTGCTGTAAGAAACAACGTCGAAATAATATCACTGCAATTTTTCGGATCATTACTATAATAAGATAGTGATATCCAGTAGACATTGTTTTTTCAGATTCATTGCTGTAAGAAACAACGCGCTATCTGTTGGTGCCAGTTCAGGATATCCTTATTCTATTTGTTTGTTGCATAAATATTTATCATTTGTATTTCAATCCTGCTTTGTACAGTATATGGTTCTTCACACTTGGGTCTCAACATGTTCATACTGCTTATATGAGCTTAGTCGAACATGAGCGGTATGTGGACCATAGCCTGCTACTCCGACCTCTATGCTATAGTTACGAGCGATAAAGGCGTCGTTAGAAGCAATTTCACTTCGGAAGAGAACATCGTAGCACAGACCACATCACAGTAGCAGCTTCGCTGTATTAATGCCTGGGATATCGGCACTATTCGATGCCTGAGGCCGTTGATTCTAAGAGGCTAGCGCAGGAGTGTCCAAGCACGATGTTCAACCTATTGGCTACATCTAGTCATATATTATAGGATAAGCCAGTGATGTCATAACAAGCGCATTTTGCTGACCTTCACGTCGTGCGCGGGCATTAAGCGCTAGGTATGCTAGGAGAAATAAGCAGCCTCTTGGATTAAGAAAACAGTGGTGCACAAACTTCAAACGGAACGTGAACTTTTATGTCGGTATTTTTATATGGCTTCTTTCTGTTTGTTATTTTCTATATTGTCTGTAAAATAAAAGCACTAACACCTATTTCTTAGCCTAATATTGCAGTTGTGTTTTAAACGTTAATAACATAATAAAGAGTAAAGAAGGAATATTCACATAAATTCCATAATAATTACAACTAGACTGAACTAAGTGAATTAAACACATCATTCATAAAGAAAGTGTTATCCCAAAGAAAGACACTGAATATGACATGATAAGTTGAAATTGATATTGATGGTAACTTTAGCCTTATTAAAGTATATATTATTTTAATGTACCGAAGAACATATGATATTTCCATGCAGATATTCTGCGTCATCATACGATGAAAGAGTAATGGAACGGAGAAAAATTCTCTCCGGCGCCGGGATTTGAACCCGGGTTTTCAGCTCTACGTGCTGATGCTTTATCCACTAAGCCACACCGGGTACCACCCCGGCGTCGGAAGAATCGTCTCAGTTTAAGCACCAACTCTTGGGTTCCCTCTAGTGGCCGCCCTCTACACTAAGTCATAGATGTCTATGAACGTAGGACCGAAGTCCACACATGTGCTGAGGTGCACTCGCCATGAGTGACTAGTTGGCCGGGATCCGACGGAATAAGCGCCGTCTTAAATCACGAAGTGATTTACGCATATCATATATATTAATTTAATGTACCGAAATACATATGATATTTCCATGCAGATATTCTGCGTCATCATACAATGAAAGAGTAATGGAACGGAGAAAAATTCTCTCCGGCGCCGGGATTTGAACCCGGGTTTTCAGCTCTACGTGCTGATGCTTTATCCACTAAGCCACACCGGATACCACCGGATACCGTCGGAAGAATCGTCTCAGTTTAAGCTCCAACTCTTGGGTTCCCTCTAGTGGCCGCCCTCTACACTACGTCATAGATGTCTATGAACGTAGGACCGAAGTCCACACATGTGCTGAGGTGCACTCGCCATGAGTGACTAGTTGGCCGGGATCCGACGGAATAAGCGCCGTAGCATATCATATGTATTATTTTAATGTACCGAAGTACATATGATATTTCCATGCAGTTATTCTGCGTCATCATACGATGAAAGAGTAATGGAACGGAGAAAAATTCTCTCCCGACCTCATCCCTTGATATTATTCTCCTTGAGGGTATATTGCACCTAAAGTGTGCATAATAATCCAGGAACATAATTTGACCTGCAAGAAAACATTAGAACAGAATATACAATTATTACAGCTGATACTCTTCGAAGCGGATCGAGGAGACGGCCTCCAGATATGGAGGGTAGCTGTGAATATATTGAATAAGCAGTCGCAGACAGCCGATGAGGGGTGGTCCTCCAGCTTGGGGGTTGGGCGAAGGGCTAACAACACATCACCGTAAAAAAACAGCTAGTTACGAATCCTTCAAATAAGAGAGATAGGTTTGGAAGTAAATCCCGAAAAGACAAAGTATATGATTATGTCTCGTGACGAGAATATTGTACGAAATGGAAATATAAAAACTGGACATTTATCCTTTGAAGAGGTGGAAAAATTCAAATACCTGGGAGCAACAGTATAAATTATACTCGGGAGGAAATTAAACACAGAATAAATATGGGAAATGCCTGTTATTATTCGGTTGAGAAGCTTTTATCATCCAGTCTGCTGTCAAAAAATCCGAAAGTTGGAATTTATAAAACAGTTATATTACCGGTTGTTCTGTATGGTTGTGAAACTTGGACTCTCACTTTGAGAGAGGGACGGAGAATAAGGGTGTTTGAGAATAAGGTGCTTAGGAAAATATTTGGGGCTAAGAGGGATGAAGTTACAGGAGAATGGAGAAAGTTACACAACACAGAACTGCGCGCATTGTATTCTTCACCTGACATAATTAGGAACATTAAATCCAGACGTTTCAGATGGGCAGGGCATGTAGCACGAATGGGCGAATCCAGAAATGCATATAGAGTGTTAGTTGGGAGGCCGGAGGGAAAAAGACCTTTAGGGCGGCCGAGACGTAGATGGGAAGATAATAATAAAATGGATTTGAGGGAGATGGGATATGATGATAGAGAATGGATTAATCTTGCTCAGGATGGGGACCAATGGCGGGCTTATGTGAGGGCGACAATGAACCTCCGGGTTCCTTAAAAGCAAGTAAGTAAGTGATACTCTTCGAAGTGTGAATGGAACCTTATACTGGAGATTGCAATTGCATCTCTCTTTTCTCTCTTTTTTGAAAGAACATCAGTTAATTGACATAAATTTTAGGAAAACGACGAAAAGTAATGTAAGGTGTTTAAAAAAATATTGCATTTCCTTTTTCTGTTCCTTAAAAATTAATCCTATGGTTGGTTACCTAACGCCTCCAAGTAACTGGTAACAATATAGGTATGTATGGAGTATAGTTCGGTGGAATCCAACGCTACTTACTGCAGGTCTGCTGTTCGGCGAACGTACGAAAGCAAAGAAAGCAAGGCGGTTGGAAATGAGTGCTCCAATAGAAGAATTTCGTAGCGACCACGTCATGCGGAAAGAAGATATGTTTTTTTTAGAAAGAATAAAAGAACTATCATCTCAAACACTTAAACGTTTACTCTTATTGATTGTAATGTGTAGAGACTCGTAAGGCACGCACTCCTAATTTGTTTTATTTTAAGTTTGTGCTGACATTTATATTTTTTAATTTGTAAGTTCCAAACTTTAATTATATATAAAGCATCTAGACGTTTTACTAATTTTGAAAAATCTGGGGTAGACAAATTCTGGGTGCTAGGTAGTCATTGCGACTAAAAATTTTATACGGTGCATGAATTATTTATTGATTTAAAAATTTTTACAACTTCTGTCTCTCTAATATTATTGATTAATATGAATCACTCATCTCCGGGAAAGATCATATACTAAGTAAAAAAAAATCACATTTTTCAAGAGGAGCATTTTTTTTATTTCCAAAAATTCGATGTCTCTCATTCATTTGGGGAACAATATAATTGTTGTATTCAAAATCATAAATCGAAAGATTAGAGACATGTGCCAGTTAAACAACTATTTTCTGATTTTCATAACTTATCTGTATCTGGCCGCTATCAAAATTGACTTAATCACTAAGAATAAAGTGTATTCGTGACTTACCTTTTCCTGGCGCTATCAAATCGACTTATTCCCTTAAAGTTAGATGTATAAAATACTATTACTTTATGATTATTTTGGAATCACATTTTTCGCATGTGAACTATTATGTGTTTGAATGATACACTTGATTTTTACATTCTTATTTATTCATAATTACTATATAGGGAAGCTAAATGGAAGGGACACGTTTCATGAATGAACATTTTATTATTGTAGACAAAGTCAAAGAGCAATTCCATACATACCTATTAGAAAGATTGACGTCAAACAATATTTCGTTTGCTACGGAAACGATAATAAAATCTGTAAATTCGAACCGATTGCTCTAATTTTTTTAGAAAGAGTTGAATGCATATTCGTACAAAATTTTCTATCAAAAGTACCAGTGTTCGATGCAAAGAAACAAAATAATTTTATTAGTGCAGTTTTCGCGAGAATCTAACAAGTCAAACGTCAATAAAACCTATAATTTCAGATGGATTCTTCTAATTCTTCAAAGAAATTATTCATGTTCCTACACAAGTATCTAGCTCAGGTTTCGAGGCGTCGGGCGTCATAAAACTAGATGTGGCATGGTTTCCTATGTGAGCGAAACGGACTCCTGAAGTTTCAATTCTTGTAGCCAATAATGATGAAGGTATTCTTTTGATAGAATTATGTTTAAAACTAGATTATATACACCTTTTCTGCGAAAATCTCAAAATATATTTAAGTGACATAAAAATAGTTATTTTGTACTTTGTATAGGGTAAAAACGGCATAATGCAATACTAAGCCTGAGCACTACAATAGAAGTAGATTCCCAAGTGGAGAACGATCTGCTTGTGGCAGCTTAATTTAATTGTAATGGCTCGTGTGTACGATGCAAGGACTGTACACACAATAATGTGATTGCATGGTGATTAGATAACATTCTATTTCCTCCCTACGCTATGAACATGCTCTGCCTTGACCTTTTCAGTTGTCCTCTTGCGCAACGATGTAATTACTTAATTATGCATGTCTGATATTTATCAACATTTCTCTTGAATTAGTACAATGTGTGTGGACTTTGTTTCCGCTACTGAATTCAGCTTACGTACGTAGAGTAACCTTAGACTATCTCTATGGAAGTATTACATGTACCCAAGGATTAGCACTATTATCACAGTCTAGTATATACAGTCACGAAACTTGAGTTGTGAGGTTGCTAGGAACAATAGACTGTGCAGGTACTATTTCGCATTGTCTGTAATGAGGCGATAGTAGCGATCCTAGTGGTTAGCAACTATCTATGGATGCATATTTATTACATATTGAATCCGTGACTGTATATACTAGACTGTGATATGGTCTACTTTTACCCTATTCAACTTGTATTCGAATATAAAATCATTTAGACAAGTAACGACGATCTCCTGACGACATCAACATGACTGTGGACCTTGTACAGGATTTGGTTGTGAACAGAGCTTACATCTTCCAGATACGATTTCCACAACCACATAATTTTCCCTTCTCCAGGATTTTATGTTTACTGCAGTGTCATCGAAAGTATATAACAGCCGGGACGCTGATTTTTCCCGGATTCTTATCATGTAAAGCAGCTGTGCCGAGAATGTGACTCGCGAGACATTGTGGCTCGCAGTGATAGCTGTGCATTTCGCTTGCTTCTAACATCCGCCAACCCCCACCCTCTCACTCACTGGAGTCAAACTCCGTTCCATTTGTATTTGTCTCTGTCCTGCGAGTGGCATATGTCTCTCTCGAAACCATGTACGAAAGTTCCAAGTAGGATGGGAGGACGCATTTTTTTCCTGTCAATATGATGAGAAAATTAAATGTATGATTTGTTCACAAGTATAAAAGGAAAACTGTTGCATAATATTAAACGGCATTATACTACATGTTACTTATGAAACATTAAAAGGTTGTGGTATTATTGTTGCTATCATCATCATCATCATCATCATCATCATCATTATCATCATCATCTCTGTACGTCGACTCTTTTTCCGCACATGTACGAATAATGCGCGGTTAGATCTTCAATTTGAAATCACAGATTTACTATGTGATGTCAAATGAAAGCTAGATGTAAGGACTTGACAAATGTTGAACTTTCACATCCTTGCCAAAAAATAAATATCCGAAGCTTCGTTCTTTCGCTTGCTCTGTTGAAGCCATGTTCGCTACAACTTACGTTTGTGAAAAATAATTTTCAACAATTAAAATAGTAAAAACCAAATTTAGATCACGACTGACAGACAAATAACTTCGTGATCAACTACGACTGGTACTAAATGACATAATTCCTGATTTTGAAACTTTGTCGCAGGGACAATCTGAAGACAGTTAATTTTAGGTTGTGATATTGTTCATTTATTGTTCATTTCTTTCCTCTTTACACGTACTAAACATTAGTTTTTAGCCTTGTACTGTATAAAAATTATATTTAAGTACTTGACGTAAGGAAAATGAAAATGCGTTAATAAGTCAGACAGTTGCTTCACTTCCCCTTCAGGTGTCCGCCTCCCTCCATAGGTGCTATGCACGTTGCAAGTTACACAGTGGCTGGGCGCACGATTACGTTTTCGCCACCGCTGATGTAAAGCACACCTCAAATTGACACATTTGCTGCCATACTTCAAGTAATCAATAATATTTTATTTTTAGTCCACTGTGTAAAATTTCAAAAGTAACTTTGTGAAAATAAATGAACGATCATCATTTGTTTAATGTGCCATCTGTTTTACCGAGAGTATGTTGAAAATTCGTGTTGTAGTACATAATATTTTGTATTTTTCTAAAAGCTATTATTACCATTCTTCATTAACAGCCAGAATATTAAGTTTTCATGCGCCTTAAGAAAACTCAACATCGTTTAAAGCTAAGATCTATAGAGAGCTCAACATGCTAACATGTATATGACATGTATCGACATGTTAACCAACATATCTACGGTACTTTTGAAACTCCAGTGTCTGTATTCAAATCTGTTCAATACATATCGAAAAATGCATGAAAACAGGGTTAGAGGGGATCGTGTTCAGTACGGTAAACGTATTCAAGTCGATTTGAATACTCCGTGAAAACGTAGTAAATGTAGAATGAAAGGAGGATGATAGGGAAAAAAATAACTACACTACAAATGTGACGTGTTTAGAGGTTCATTCAGTAATACTTCGTCCTCCAGGCGCAGTCTTTAAATAATTATGATAATAATAACAATACTCGTCTATTATTATATTATGGTGTAGGCCTTTGTAACAAGCCACCGTAGTGTCGCGGACTACGGGTTAGGGTGACACGTGTCATTTCAGGGGACACACGTTGGCTTGTGGGCTGTTACTCTTCCCCCTCTCACAGCCAATTGGTCGTCAACAAGTGTTCATTTGTTCTTGATTTGCTGCCATGGTAATTTGTCCCTTTATTATCGTCCATTCATAAGGTCATAATCTTTAATCACTGATGAATTTCCCCGCGATATGCTACACAGGGGAGACCAAAGTTTTGTCTGACTTTGTACACTTCTATAGTCGGTTAAATTCTAGTCAATTTATGTAGAATTTTAAAAGCATAATATATTACGAACAACGAATTGAGATTGGAAGATGTTATTACTTACTTGTAGGTGTGTAACTCGTACATTTCATAAATGCCTTGAAGTTATGTCTGTGATCTTATGTGAATACGTTTTATATATTTTCATTATATTATCGCTAGGGAACGGATTTTTTAATATAAATATAAGCTATATATTTTTTGTTTATAGATAAAGTATTGTAACTAAGACAAAAATTTAATATATGTATGTATGCATATATGTATGAATGTATGTATTTTTTCTGTATTTTTTATCTTTATTTGGACAACGTGCTCCATTACATAAGCAATACTACATGTCTGGTTTGTGCTTATAAGGCAATGTATTTTTATGCTATTGTGACTAGAATTGAATATATCATATTATATATTATAAACGTAGAAATAATTTGTATGTATGTATGTATTTTTATCTTTATTTGGACAACATGTTCCATTACATAAGCAATACTACATGTCTGGTTTGTGCTTATAAGGCAATGTAGTTTTATGCTATTGCGACTAGACTTGAATATATCATATTATAAACGTAGAAATAATTTTTATGTATGTATGTATTCTTTTTGTATTTTTTATCTTTATTTGGACAACATGCTCCATTACATAAACAATACTACATGTCTGGATTGTGCTTACTTATAAGGCAATGTAATTTTATGCTATTGTGACTAGAATTGAATACCGGTATATCATATTATAAACGTAGAAATAATTTGTATGTATGTATGTATGTATGTATGTATGTATGTATGTATGTATGTATGTATGTATGTATGTATGTATGTATGTATGTGTGTATGTATTCACACTGCAAATTGGTATATACCCGGTGGCAGTGGTAACTAATTACACTCAATAATGGCAATAATAAACACAATTAATAAAAAATACAATTAATAATAAATTATTAATAATGCTAATAATAGTTAATAATAATAATAATAATAATAATAATAATAATAAGGAAATAATAAAATAATAATAATAATAATAACAGTACACGGTTATTTGTATGTGAAATAACATTTCACACAGAAGTACATATTTTTGTGATATTTTAATGTGAATACATATTTTAAATAATTTAGTTATAAATACATAAAACTGTTGTTTTTTCTTTGTTATAATTTTTTTATTAAATCCAAAAACTCGTACATACTACATGTTAATGAAAACACACTGTGAATGAATTTATTTCTTAAAGTGTATTGCATCGTGACCTATGCCAAAATACGAATGCTATCACGAAATGTCCAGAACAGAGGTCTTGGAAACATAAGAGCGTCATCTTCGCATTCCTTTCAAGATGGAAGAGATAAAACATAGAAGTAACATTAAGCAAACGTTAGACCCTCCACAATAGAGTGCACTGATAGTATAACATATTAAAATTTTTAATTTTTAAGTTATATAAGACATGAAATGGAAGCATATTGTTTAATGAACAGTATACCGGTATGTGATGAGTTGATAAAATTTCTGGTCCAAATGAATAAAGGATAATTAGCATTCGGAAAAATAATTTTTCAGCAGTAAAAAAGTAAAATTAGAATAAAAATGAAATTTATTTTTAACAGCAAATCTTTCTTTAATAGATAAGCGTTTCTATAGTTAGTGTCTTCCTTCTGTACGTCCTCTTGAATGATCTATAAGACCTCTTGGAACTGCGTTTTTGTTAAACGAAAATATTGTTGAAACATTTCCTCATCATTTTCTAGATCGTCATATAAATTATTATGTAATTTTCCGAGTTCCTGTTATTAATTTTATGAATGCAGTTCTTCCGCTTTTGTTGCAGAGTCATGCAAACAATAACAATCCCTGTGGATCAATCTTTTTGGTCACATTCTAGAAAATGTCACTTATGAAGCATTATTATAGCAGCTAGTATGCGCATGTTCGTATCTTATAGCTAGCTATATATCGCAAAAAATCATAATGCTATATACAGGGTGATCCGTTCGGGTGTGGATGAAATAAAAACGTAAAACATTTACTGCTGAACTTTATTTATTGAAACTTTGAGCATACAGCACTGAAAGATGAGAGATTCTTCAGATCTCAACATGACCCCCATTGCGCACTCTGCACAACTCATAACGGTGATGCAATTCAGCCCATGTCCGTTGTAACATAAGAGGGGTGATTTGTTGAAAAGCTTGAGTAATTTTTACTCTCAGAACATCAGTGATCCTGGGTTCCTGTGAATAGGCGATGTTTTTAACAAAACCTCTCACGAAGAAGTCAGACGGGGTTAGATCTGGGAAGTTTGGGGGCCAAACCAAGAGATAGCTGCTTCTCGTACTAAGTTTCGCCTGCGACCTCCTGCATGTATTCAACACAGAACCTGTTGCTACAATTAATGTTCGATACCACAACATTATGGAATCGTATTTAGGTACGTTATGCACACCATACGTCGACATTCCCTTTGAATTCGTTTAACACACTAAAATTTAGCGTACCAAAGAAGACATTGTGTCAGCTGTTGATTTGTAGTAGTCATTTTAATCATCTACGATTTTCAGTTGTCCTTTCAGATTATGCGTTATTGATTGTTCTATCTTTTAATCATAATATAACCAGCAAGAAAATATTTTTCTATCATAATAACTTTGTAATAATAAATTAGACCACCTCTGTGGTGTAGGGGTCAGCATGCTGGTCTCTTACGCAGAGGGCCCGGGTTTGATTCCCGGTCGGGTTGAATTTCCTGGTTGAGGTTTTTCAGGGGTTTTCCTCAACTGTAAGGCAAATGCCAGGAAATTCGGGCCACAACACCCCCGAATATCACTGGCCTCATTCATCACCGAAATCATTATTCATAACATATTAGTCATACATATACAGTCGCCATCTAGTTCACAACAATAGAACCAGTCTCAACAATAGTACACAGGCCTTCGGATTTCAACCAAAAGGTAAACTCGCGATATGACCAAAGATGTTAAAGCGTGTATAAATAACAACGAGAAAAAAAAATATTATTCATACCCAAACGGATCAGACTGTAGTATGGTATTCGGTCTGCGATGGCCTTTGCAAGCTCATAATTGACTGTATTATGTAAAAAATTAATTCAGTTGACAACGATTTTGTTTGAGAACAATATGTCTATTTTGGAAGGTTCCTGTCGCATATTGTACGTACGGAACAATGGAGCTATCCTTCAATTTTATTCATTTTACAACTATTCCATACAGTGAAGAGAAGTGAAGCTTGCAGTGCATGGGTGGAAAGAACGATAACATTGATATTTCTTTTCTGAAATTTATTTTAGTGTCATAGTTGGAAGATATGGGTACGTTGAGTCGTTACCTTAAATTGAGAGCTCAGGAAACGTCATTCTCGAGCCGCTAGTGTTCTGCGGTCCCCACATTCGCTCTCCTGCGCGCCACTGCCACACTCCGGAATATTACAGCCCGATGTACATCCACAACGGCTGTTCGGCGCACAGATAGGCGGCAGCACTTTGTTTTCAAAGTTTTATCATAAACCACAAAAGTTTTTGTCGACGGTGCAATACTTTTATTGTTATTTTTATTCGAGAGAGTTTAGATTTTGTGCCGGTATTGGACAAGCACATCTAACAATAAGAGTTTCGATGTCCTCCACAAGTGGAATAATAGCCGCCGAGGCGACGGGAAACCTCCCGATGTGCAGTTAACTTGAGTTTCGGAGTTGTGGCTCACGAGAGTAGAAACAAGTTCTATCAGATAGTTGTTCGCTTCTGTGGTAGACCCTTTCCGTTAACATTTTCAACATTCGTTGGTCGATTTCAGTTAAAATTGACGCTTTCGCATTAGTGTAACATGTAGTTCTTTAGGCCTAATGTATTGTATTTTATAGAATTTATTTCGCAAGACATTGTAAGATGACCCAAAATTCTCAAATACTTATGTAAGTAGCTGAATTCGTTGACGTTTGCAGACACGGATATCCTTAATTTTATTGAATATCTCAGTTGTTTTAATAGAATGAAGCAATATGGAACAGAAACATGGACATTACGACGAAGTGAAGAGAAACGAATAGAAGCATTTGAAATTTATTTTATTTATTTATTTATTTATTTATTTATTTATTTATTTATTTATTTATTTATTTATTTATTTAACCTGGTAGAGATAAGGCCATCAGGCCTTCCCTTCCCCTCTACCAGGGGATTGCAACTACAATATTAAGAATACAATTACAATTAAATTATAATTAATATTAAATTTACAAATACAATAAAAATCAAAGTACTAAAAGATTAACTGATTAATCAAATCTAGGCAGTTTATTGTAAATGTTAAGAAGAAAGAAGCATTCCTTTTATTAAGTAAAAATTAAATCTACTCTACGCAGTAAGAAAATACTTAATAGTCTTGCTTTTGAACGCTACTAAATTCCGACAGTCTCTGATGTCACTGGGTAGGGTATTCCACAAGCGCGAGAGCGAAATGTTTATATGGAGAAGAATGGAACGTGTGAAGTGGACAGATAGAATAAGAAATGAAACTGTGTTGGAAAGAGTGGGTGGAGATAGAATTGTTTATTGTTTATTGTTAGTAAAATAACATGTACAAGAATACAGTCTTAATTCTTCCCTGAAGGAGTAAAAACTCGTGCTCAGGGAGTTATCTAAACACATACTTAATACAAACAAAGGTAATTGACACAAAGTGGGTCATGAAAAAAAATTATAGGAATAAATTTACTTTAAAAATACAATTTCAATTTTAACAATTTAAATCATACAAATATATACACATAATATATTTTTAAAAAATTAAATTCTGACGCTATTTCTGAAATTTCTGATACTAAAATTTTCCAAATTTGGGTATTTACCAATTATTTTATTATATAACCTTGGACCAAGTAGGTACTATGGCTAAGGGCATTGTCCACACCTATGGAGTAACGGCTAGCACGTCTGACCGCGAAACCAGGTGGCGCGGGTTCGATTCCCGGTCGGGACAAGTTATCTGGTTGACGTTTTTTCCGGGGTTTTCCCTCAACTCAATATAGCAAATGCTGGGTAACTTTCGGTGCTGGACCCCGGACTCATTTCACCGGCATTATCACCTTCATCTCATTCGGACGCTAAATAACCTAAGATGTTGATAAAGCGTCGTAAAATAACCTACTGAAAAAAGAGAGAAAGAATGATGCTGAAACTGATCAGGAAGAGAAAAAGGAATTGGTTGGGTCACTGATTGAGAAGAAATTGCCTACTGAAGGACGCAGTGTAAGGAATGGTGAACGGGAAAATAGTTCGGGATAGAAGATGATATCAGATGATAGACGACACTAAGATATATGGATCATATGACGAAACAAAGAGGAAGGCAGAAAATAGGAAAGATTTGGAGAAAGCTGGGTTTGCAGTGAAAGAGCTGCCAACAGACACAATAACAATGAAGCTGTGTTGGCAAGAGTAGGTGGAGAAAGAATGATGTGAAATTGATCAGGAATAGAAAAAGGAGTTCGTTGGGTCACTAGCTGAGAAGAAACTGTCTACTGAAGGACGCAATGAAAGGAATGTTGAATGGGAAAATAGTTCGGGATAGAATAAAATATCAGATGATAGACGACATTAAGATATATTGATCATATGACGAAACAAAGAGGAAGGTAGAAAATAGGAAAGATTGGAGAAAGCTGGGTTCGCAGTGAAAGAACTGCCGACAGACAGAATAAGAAATGAAGTTGTGTTGGAAAGAATGGGTGGAGAAAGAATGATGCTGAAACTGATCAGGAAGAGAAAAAGGAATTGGTTAAGAAGAAACTACCTACTGAAGGACGCACTGGAAGAAATGGTGAACGGGAAAACAGTTCGGGATAGAATAAAATATTAGATGATAGACGACATTAAGATATATGGATCACACGACGAAACAAAGAGGAAGGTAGAAAATAATAAAGATTTGGAGAAAGCTGGGTTCGCAGTGAATAACCTGCCGACAGACAGAATAAGAAATGAAGCTGTGTTGGAAAGAATGGGTGGAGAAAGAATGATGCTGAAACTGATCAGGAAGAGGAAAAGGAATTGGTTGAGAAGAAACTGCCTACTGAAGGACGCACTGGAACGAATAGTGAATGGGAAAATAGTTCGGGATAGAATAAAATATCAGATGATAGACGACATTAAGATATATGGATCATATGACGAATCAAAGAGGAAGGTAGAAAATAGGAAAGATTTGGAGAAAGCTGGGTTTGCAGTGAAAGACCTGCCGACAGACAGAATAAGAACTGAAGCTGTGTTGGAAAGAATGGTGGAGAAAGAATGATGCTGAAACTGATCAGGAAGAGACAAAGGAATTGGTTGAGAAGAAACTGCCTACTGAAGAACGCACTGGAACGAATGGTGAATGGGAAAATAGTTCGGGATAGAATAAAATATCAGATGATAGACGACATTAAGATATATTGATCATATGACGAAACAAAGAGGAAGGTAGAAAATAGGAAAGATTTGGAGAAAGCTGGATTGCAGTGAAAGACCTGCCGACAGACAGAATAAGAAATGAAGCTGTGTTGGAAAGAATGGGTGGAGGAAGAATGATGCTGAAACTGATCAGGAAGAGAAAAAGGAATTGGCTGGGTCACTTGAGAAAAACCTGCCATCTGAAGGACGCACTGGAAGGAATGGTGAACGGAAAAATACTGTATTTCGGCATAAAAGAAGTTATCAGATGATAGAGGACATTAAGATTTATGGATCATATGACGAAACAAAGAGGAAAACAGAAAATAGGAGTCCACACCTGTGGAGTAACGGTCAGCGCGTCTGGCTGCGAAACCAGGTGGCCCGGGTTCGAATCCCGGTCGAGGCAAGTTACCTGGTTGAGGTTTTTTCCGGGGTTTTCCCTCAACCCAATACGAGCAAATGCTGGGTAACTTTCGGTGCTGGACCCCGGACTCATTTCACCCTTCATTATCACCTTCTTATCATGCAGACGCTAAATAACCTAGATGTTGATACAGCGTCGTAAAATAACCCAATTAAAAAAAAAAAGAAAATAGGAAAGATTTGGAGAAAGCTGGCTACGCAGTGAAGGCCTGTCCTTGGACAGAACACTAAATGAATGAATAAAATTGTTTTAATCAGTATCATTTCACGTTTCGTAACTCTTGACTCTGCAACATGCAGCTGTTGTAATTGAATTAATATGTCTAATTCATTCAATCATAGCTTCGCTGTATTGGGGCCGCTATCTTTTCAACAACATTTTTAATAATAATTAGTTATTGTAATATTTTAAACAGTAAATTAAGCTGAAAATGATCGTCACAACGCGACACTAGTAGACAATAAGCAATAGCTTTGTTTTCAAATGCTTGGGATTGGAAACAAACCCGTAAATCTTCCGCCTTAATAATATTTTCATCCGTTTTCGAGCAATAGAATAACTGTTATAATTAATTTGTATGTGCTATTATTATACTTTTGTGTTTACGAAAGTTTATTCGCATACGATCTCTATATAATATTGTATTAAATGTTTCACGGCGTTGGAAACGAATATAAAGTTTGTAATAATGTTTAATATCTTCAGAGAGTCATAACTTAAATCTGTAAGCAGATTAGGTCCTATGATCTCGTTTCCGAAAGAATGAACATGCTACAATTGTGCCAGAACCTGGATAGCAATTATGAGACAAGTTTTTATTCTCGGATTATTAGCAGAGTAGTAAATTTCTTTCAATTCATGACTTCAGGAAAGTTGAAAACATGAACAAATCTTTCTAATGTGTTGATGCCTGAGCACGACACAATTCAAAAGTAGGTTATATCTGGTAAATGCAGATGGAGGGAACTTATTTTGAAGCACGTCGTTTGAAGTCCGGGTTGGAATAATGGGAGCTGAAGTGCAAGAACACCCTTACACTTGTGTATGAAGGCTTGTGCATGAGTCACTGATTTCGACGCTTAATGGGATTTTATATTCTCCCTTTCTCCTAAAACGAGTGAAAAATCACTTTGATGAAACGTCCTGCTCCACCCGCTTGATTTAATAGAAGAAACCCAGATCTGGCGAATACAAAATTGTCGTAAAAGAAGTGAGACTTCATTCAGTTCAGAAAGTCGAAGCGTCATGCTAGCCTTTTGAAGAGTTTCTCATGCTGGAATATTTTAATACGCGAATGTACGAAAAGGAGAAATGAATAGGAATTACAGCAGCTAAAGAATTAAAACTGTTAGATCTAGAAGTCGTTATTCACTTGAATTAACATGTAGCATTTTACTCTTTCTTGACAGAAGAATAATAAATGATACAATACAAGGAGAGAGAAATTTTAAATTACATTTACATTAAATTTTTCGTTAAAACTTGTACTCAATTTCTAGGGGTGTACAACTGCATTAGAAGACTGTGTACTGGATTAATTTAGTTGAGAAAGTGTCTCAAAAGCCGTTGCAATGGTGACTGAACGCATGTAGGATCCTATATAAAAATAGAGAATGTTATACTACAGTCTAGTATATACAGTCACGAAGCTCAATAAGTAGTAAATATGCATCCATAGATGGTTGCTAACCACTAGGATCGCTACTATTGCCTCATTATAGATAATGCGAAATAGTACCGGCACAGTCTATTGTTCCTAGCACCCTCACAACTCAAGCTTCGTGACTGTATATACTAGACTGTGGTTATACTATGACTCTTAACCCTCTGAGGATCGGGTATAGAAAATTACATTGAAGACCATGCGGGGTATTTTGGCACTCCGTTCGCTACTAACACAATTTGGTTGTTTAATTAATCTAAATATCATTTTACCACTTTATTTATTACAGAAGAAAATAATTGAAATATGTTTTCATAAACCTATAGATTTTCTATCTCACAAATTGTTTTTAGACTTTAATATTCTTAAAATAAGACAAATTTATTATATTGTATTAATAAAATTCATAGATAAAAATCGAAATAATTTTTAATTTTATTCTCATATTTATGAAACGAAAGGTATGAATTCTTTAAGATTATTTCAACCAAAATGCAACACTGCTACAGTATTTAATCTTAGTAGTAATTTAGGCCCAAGAATATATGACAAATTTATATTTAAGTATCCTAATCTTGTCAATTCTGATAATTATGTATGAATTTTATGAATAATGAAAAAGTGTAAATTTAAATTTATATATTCTTATTGTGTAGTAGACATAAGACAAATTGTATTATATACTTCTTAATTTAAATTCAGGAATCCGCCCCTGAGCACGAGTTCTACTCTTTCATGTGTGAGCTAAAGTTTTATCTGTTTATATTATACTTTGTTACAATTATTAGCAAAAATAAATACATTTGTATTTGATTTAAAAGTATTTAAAATACACAAATAAACACTTTAAACCTTACCCAATCTATTTTGGTGTCGTCAATAAATAAAAAATCACTAATGCAGCTGTTAATGTTTTAAGTTTGTAGTATTACTGTAATAAATATTTATATATATTTTTCCAACATTTTAAGAACACTACTTTTGTATCCTAGAAACGGAATTCAAGCTTCAATAATCACAGGTACCCATTTGGAAATTATAATTATCATGACAGTCTCACAAAAGTATAAAAAACTATAAAAGCAGCTATTTTTTCAGTGGCTCTCCTCTTTTCAGACACGTTGATATCATTAAATCTCAAGAGTCTAAGCAACACTGTGTGCATAGCATTTTCTCCTTTCTTATTTACATATATAACTATCATTTTTTTGCAAACATAGATGATTCATTACCACTTGTGTCTCTTTAAACTTAAACCATTTATTTTCACTTGTAGGCCTATCATCATGAAGCTCTTCAACGACGGTAATTGCATCAACAAATTCTTCCACTATTTCTGTAATATCTTCCGTTGCAAAATGAAAGTTCTTTAATTGGTCGTTACTTCTAACGCTTCTTCACTAAGTGAACTCTAAGAACTTTTACGTTTTGTCATTTTTACAAAATCAGTTTATTCACACGCTATCTATTAGTTACTGTCTATGATGATTATTAGAGGAGAAAAATTCGCTCCGGCGCCGGGGATCGAACCCGGGTCCTTGGTTCTACGTATCAAGTGCTCTAACCACTGAGCTACGCCGAAATGTAATCCACAGCACCGGATCGAATCCCTCTTTTCTAGTGTTTTTCTCTTTGTGGTCTAACCCTGTAGGACCAAAAATTAATCTTTACGTACTGTCTATGAGCTACAAATACAATTGACTGAAATCAAGAAAGACCCAAGATGCAAAACCAGTGTGACAATATAGTGGATATTTAATTTAAACAAACCATTCTACCAATAATGATAAACTATATTTCTCCTCGCAAGGAAGAAAAAAATAATAGGCAACATAGAAGACCATGTGAGGTATTTCGACACAGGTTCACTAATAATAATTAATTTTATAAAGAAAATCAGAGACACGGAGTTTTGTTTGATGCGGAATATGAAAGCAGATAATACATGTGACACATTGCAGAAGAGCCATAACCTATTAAGAAACAATTCTATGTATTGAACTGAAAAAAAAACGATCACTGGGGTGTCAAAATACCCAACCCGGTCCTCAGAGGGTTAATAAGATAATTTGGCAATATTCCTAGCCCAATCACATAATTGAATCGTTCTATCCACACTAGGTACACTCACATTAAACAGAAATTAGGATGATAATATTCTTTGTCAAATTGTTAACGATGACATGCTTAATCTGTAAATTGAAATATTTTCATTGTTGGAGTTTTTGTATCTCTCCTGTCACATAAATTTTACAACTAGCACAATAAATGCCACACTTACTTCCATTTCTTGTAATTTGGGGAGCCTAAAGAGTTAATTAGCCTTACCAAATAACTGGTAATAGTTGTAATGTGAAATTAGAAAAAAATATATAGTTACTACTCTGACGTATACAGCAATGACTAGAAATAGACTAATTTCATAAACGTGGGTACGATTATATACAATAAACAATAACGACTGGGAAGATATTGAGTTCAAAACAAAATGCATGACAAACATAAACATCTGACTGTTCTATATGATGAACAGAAGTTCAATTAAAATACAAAACCTACGAACGATAGGACCAGAAAGATCTCATTAAAGATATAACAAGTGAATTAGAAACAGACTACGTCCTGAAAATGAAGAGGAATAATAAAGGATGTAGGCCTAATAGAGAGAAATGTGATATTAAATTATATTACATTCTACGTTGAATTTCAAGTTAATCTCAGGGGATAAAGTACGGCAATTATAATCACAACTGCTAGAGGGATATCCGATGGGGGATCAGACTTCTGAGTTACCTACGTTATATGCAAATTCTAAGTTCATGTATGGCGAAATGGTTTGAGCCGTCTAATTCGAAGGATTACTACAAGGTTAGTAGCTCATCCAATTAAGTATTAGGCCAAATATAAAAAATTTCAATCAAGTAAGCCTCGTAGATGTACTGTGAACCATCTGCCCATTCATGTACTCTGTTCACTAAATATTATGACATAGAAGGATCCACGGAAAGAACATACTAAGACACTTCCTTAATTTTCTATTTTTTGATGCCATCTGCTCACTGATAAGATATGTGATCATTAAATTTCGAGACTGTGTCTGTTGTGGGCAAAGGGATCACGTGATTGACCACCGCGCACAACAGTGACGCTAGACGACCTTGAAGAGACGCGACACAAAGTTTCAAAGCGCTTTCTTTATTGAGACCTGTGTTACACAAGGTTTTGTTAGCACGTGCATCCGCGCATTTGCTGAGACCTGTGTTACACAAGGTTTTGTTAGCACGTGCATCCGCGCATTTGCGAAATCACGATAGACTAGAAACTGGAGCAGAGAGCCAACATCACATTCTTCGAGAAATCGTCAACCGAAACCCATGGAATGTTGAAGCAAGGCTACAGGAATAAAGCAGTGAGCCGGGCGAGATGTTTTTAGTGGCATTCGCATTTCAGAAATGGCAGAACATCGCTGAAGGACGACGAGAGGCCAGGTCGATCACACACGTGCAACACTGCCGAAAATGTCGAAGAAAATTCGACAAATTGTGCATGATGATCGACCCATCACCACAGAGAAATTGCTGACATTGTCAACATTTCATTTGGAGAGGTTCAAATGATCCTCACGTCCACATTCAAATGGATGCTCCATGACGACAATGCGCCAGTTCACAGAGCTCTCGCAACACGCCAGTTTTGCACCCGTAACAATATGGTCGTCGTTCCACAACCTCCGTATTCACCAGATTTGGCACCCTACGACTTTTTTTTTGTCTCCGAAGATGACAGGCTTCAAGAACGCGACTTCCAGAAGGCATTGAAAAAATGGCAGACGCGTTGGGATCAGTGCATAGCTGCCCAAGGTAACTACTTTGAAGGAAATGGCAGCCAAATATGAATCGGGTAATTTTATTTCCATATACGGGACAGGTCTCGGAATTTAATGATCATACCTCGTAAAGTGAACTGTGTTTTCAACAAATCAGAATGGCAGAAAGCCTGCGCGTAACATAGTAACTTAAACTAAATGATATGCAAATTAATAATGCCTTAGCAGTGCATTAAAGTTAAGAAATGGTCCCATGTTCTTTCGGTGTACCCGTCTAGATTCTTTGTGGAATTTGAGGCTTTTCATATTTTATAATGTAAACGAAATAATATCAGAATAGTTGGAATTCTTCTTAATAGAAAATGAAAAAATTAGAGATTGCTAAAAGTAATTTTCAATTACTAATAAAAGGAAGAAATAATGGACGTTCAAGGAAGAGGTGAAGAAGACGGAATAGGTACAGACTTGTTTTTTTTTTTCATATGGTATGCGCCAAAACAAACAGTACTGAAATTATTGCTCGACTACTGTGCATGTTTGTTAGCAACCAAGTTTTTCTCAATTAGCCGGAATATTTAGACATATTGTAGATTCAGTGCTTAACTTAGGGCTACAATATGGTTCTCGTAACAGAGGAAAAAAAGTCTTAATTATTGAGTATTATTTCCGTTAATGGGGACTTGGACATATAAAATGGTTCAAGTTTGAATCACGTGCAAATATCGCGCAAGAAACATCCCTTTTCTTCAGGAATAGCCTACTTTGGGGACTGAACAGTTTCCTGCTGAATTCATTTTCCTTATCCATCGCATTCACCTGAACTCGAAACACCTATGCCTACGTACGGGGTATGTTAAAGAGTCCATCTTTATGGAGAATCCACTGGCAACAATTGCGGAATTACGGAAATGATAGTGGCTCTCTGTCACCAATTGCAGCAATCTCTATTTGGAAATTTGTTTGAGAATCTGTGTTAACTTTACGAAAATATTGCAAAGCATATGAAGGTGGTGGTGGTGGTGGTGGTGGTGGTGGTGGTGGTGGTATTTATTTAAATCGGTAGAGTAAGGCCATCAGACCTTCTCTTCCCCTCAACCAGGGGATTACAACTACAGTGTTAAGAATTTAATTACAATTAATATTAATTTACAATTACAATAAAAGTCAAAGTACAGAGAGATTACCTGATCAATAAAAGCTAGACAATTTATTATAGGCGTTAAGAAGAAATATTTTTTTACTGATGTACAAATTAAACCTAGGATAGTAAAATTATATAAATTAGAGCATATTTAAATATTTATGCCAGAATAAGATACCTATTTAAAAGAAACCATGTCTGAACGAGTCTCAATTACTGACCAAATGCCTAGTAAATTTGCGTTTGAATTCAATTTTATTTCGACAGTCCCTGATGCTAGCAGGTAACGAATTCCAGAGTCTTGGCATGGCTATTGTAAAAGAGGATGAGTATGAGGAGGTGCGATGAGATGGTATTGTTAGTATTGTTTCATGGCGAGAGCGTGTGTTCAGATTATGGTGGGAAGAAAGTTAAAGTGAAGCGAGATGATAGGTACGAAGGAATAGAAGAGTTGAATATTTCGAAGAGAAGGAGAAGTGAATGTAGATTTCTTTTCTTATCTAGTTTAAGCCAATCTATTGTTTCCAGGGATGGGGTAATATGATCATATTTGCGAACATTGCTTACAAAAGTACACACAAAATCTGTGCTTTGTATTTTCAAAAGGCGTCAGTTTACATAGAATTTTGTTTTTACAGAGATAAATATTATATTTTCCAGTTCATTAAAACGTTACTAGTTATATAAAAAAGAAGTATTCGTTTTCAGTGCTGCTTGTTTTGGCGCATACTGCATTATGATACGCAAACAAAAGACTTAATCATCTTGAGTAGATCGTCAGCTTCTGAAGTCCTATAATGTTTCTAAGATGAGTTACATAAATTTTAGCGTCAGTAGCAGAACACTTCTTCTTGGAGTGATGTTGTTTCTAAGGTAAACGATATAATGGCAGGATATGAATTAGTGTCTGCTGTGTGCAAAACCTACGTATTAGTCTTTAGTTAACGAGTGCGGCTGCTTCGTGTAATGGAAAAGTAAAAAAAAAAAAAAAAAATAGCGATAAAATTATACTCTCAAAGACTTGGCGCTGTAGCGTCATATGGAAGTTTAAAGCACCGGTTTTACTGTGTCAGATGCTAAATTTAATACTCTTATATTAAAAATATTAAACACGGCCGAGATCAAAGGCCAATTCTACGTCACCACTCTGCATTATGCATGCCTCCGCCCTTCATAGAGCCACTGCTGTTGATGATCCACCTTCAGGGACCGATTGGTTTGTCGGCGTAGCTGTGTAGTGCAAGCTTTGTAGCTTTGTTGTTGTTGTGCCTGTTTCCTAGAGCGTCCAGTTAAGGTCTCTCCCTAATGGAATCAGTATTCCAATCCTTGTAGGCTTTACATCTTTGGAAGTTAGAAGAAAAATACTGTCTACCTTAAGCCTCTGTCTGTCTCTCTGCTTATTCGTCCATGTATGTAATGTTTATGTTTATGTTATGTTATGGTATGTATGTATGTATGTATGTATGTATGTATGTATGTATGTATGAATGTATGTATGTATCTGTCTGTGTGTGTGTCTGTCAGTGAGTCTATCTGTCTGTCTGTCTGTCTGTCTATCTATCTATCTATCTATCTATCTATCTATCTATCTATCTATCTATCTATCTATCTATCTATCTATCTATCTATCTATCTATCTATCTACCCACCCACCCACCCACCCACCCACCCACCCACCCACCCACCCACCCACCCATCTATCTATCTATCTATCTATCTATCTATCTATCTATCTATCTATCTATCTATCTATCTATCTATCTATCTATCTATCTATCTATCTATCTATCTATCTATCTATCTATCTATCTATCTATCTATCTATCTATCTATCTATCTATCTATCTATCTCTGTCTGTCTGTCTGTCTGTCTGTCTATCTATCTATCTATCTATCTATCTATCTATCTACCTACCTACCTACCTACCCACCCACCCACCCACCCACCCACCCACCCACCCACCCACCCACCCACCCACCCACCCACCCATCCATCCATCTATCCATCTATCTATCTATCTATCTATCTATCTATCTATCTATCTATCTATCTATCTATCTATCTATCTATCTATCTATCTATCTATCTATCTATCTATCTATCTATCTATCTATCTTCCTATGATATCTTAATTATTTTGTGTTTCTTTTTGTAATACATAGGTCTATATGTATCGTAACACTAGACATAAAAGTGAGGACTCCCGTGATATGTTGTCAGCACAGCACCGGGCCACAATTTAAAACAGTACAGGTGCCACATTGAGAACGGGCATGCATCCATGCCCTAAGTGGGATTCGAACCCCCGGCCGTGGTTTCTATGGAATGACAAGCATTGTGTACACTGAGGTCGACAATTGAGGAGCAGACATGGAAAACGGTATGAGTGCCTCCGTGGTCAAATTTTGTTTTTGTCACAGAATGTGATATAGGCCTATGTAGCAGCGCCAATGTCATAGTAATGGATATATGTGCCAAACATCCTTCCATATAGTCAAACGAGTGCATTCTAGATGGCACTTGATATAAGTCCCGCAGTATAGTCTCGATGAACGATATGAGTGCCACCTAGTGTATGTTCTGTGGAGGTTTACTCGCTGTGTTGATCTGCAGTGAATGTAGCGGTTTTTTAGCATTTATCATGGATAATAACAGGCAACTAACTATAAAAGTATCTAAGGCAAAGAAGTGTGTAGAAAATTGGAAACTACCGCAGCAAGGGAAGCCATACACAACTTCTATGGGAGAGGGTTTGTAAAGCCATGGTTCCTGATGAGATGCAGGACATTGTAAGGTCGGCCAGAATTAGAAAACCATTCAAAGTGATTTCAATGAAATCTGGTGACTTCTTAGATGTGGCATCAGAAGCTGATAGGGCTCTAAATACGTTAACATTGCGCATTACTCAAGTATCATGGATTCGAGTTGCTTGTGATCATTCAAAATTAGTCCTTACCAGGAATAACTTGAGTGATTCTGAACAGTGGAAGACATGTCAGGTTCTAAGAAGAAGAGGAACATTGCAGTCTATTACAAATCTGGAGAAGTTTGCTATGCTGACTCCTAACAACTCTTTAAAAGCAGACCTTCTGGCAATGCTAGATTTCATGGACACTAAGCACCATGGTTTTTTTTTATAAGAACCTGTGTCAGTAAGAAAAACAAACTCTTTCTCATGCTTACAAATCAAATTGTTAGTGTCGTATCTTTTAATATTCACTAACCACTCGACTGTTTGTACCGTTTTCAAGGAAATTATGCATGACACTTATATCGTTGTCAGACTTTGATAATGTGGGAGCCAGTTACACTACATAATATTGTCAGTAATGGGTTATTTCTCAGCTCAGTATGTTTGCAGGGAACTTAATTGGATGTTGAGACATTTTATGTTGAAAAAATTAAATAATAATTGGAAGTATACAGTTTTTTGTGTTTTCTCACACTTTGTCATTTTGGCACATATGCCGGTTTCCTTGTCCAGTCCATAATTATGGTCGTAACTATTCAGTTTTGGACAGGAGTATCTCGAGTTAGATCGATGTTGAATGAGACAGGAAACACGCACTTGAAGGATTAAATATACTGTGTCCACACTAAAGGTATACAGAAATAACACCTTATATTGTAACTTGGATAAGATTTATTAAATCAATTTCTTCTGCGTTATATAGAGTAACTGAAGAAGTTTTTATTTACACTACACTTCAACATGAGCATCATTTATAGCTCCACAGGTACCAAAACGATACTCAACCTCTCGCTAAGTGTTCACAAACATATCAGGTATTATAAGCTCAACTGTTTGAATGATACTCTGTCTCAAATCAATAAATCCTCTGCTTTACGCAAAATGTTTAATAAATCCCCACGCAAAAAAAAATCATCTTTTTTGAGTTGATGACGAAGCTGAACTTTGTAAGCACGCATACGAAGACATTTGCGTAGAATCTTGTGAACTGTTCAACGAGGAATCTGCAGTTCCCTACTAGCCTGCCTAATTGATTTACGTGGGCTTCTAACAAATGATTGACGCATCTGATCCACATGGTTTAAGAATGTTTCCCTGTCTTCGATATCAAGCTCCCATTATACGTAGAGTTCTGTCCCACTCGTAAATGGATTTACATGTAGGAGGAGTCACATTACATTCCCTCCGTATGAGGCGCTGAACACGCGTAACTGAATTGAGGAAATCAGAGCACGCTTTGTACTTTTTGCTGTACCGTTCACATCTCTATCTACAAGGAACTAGACTGATAAATTCAAATTTTCATTCATGCAACAATAAGCTTGGAACGAAACATTTCACACAACAATGGTCATGCAACAATAAACTTCAAAACAAAACATTGCACACAACAATGGCTATGGAAAAGGTATGAAACGATATCTTGGAGAGTTTTACTATTGGTTGATCTTTATCTCAAGGAAATATGATATACGGTTGTGAAGTTATAAAGTATTATTTCTGTTTACTCTTAGTGTGGACACGGTGTATTAATATTGTTTCATTTAGTGTAGGCCTATACATAATAGATGTAGACGTAGAGTGCAGTACTGTCTTGATCTTAAATTAAACTTTACTGTTCCAGTCTTTTCAATTCCAATATGCTTACAAAAGTCTGAAATAAGTAAAAAATATGAAGTGTGAACGGAAAGTGAATGTTCTCTATAGATAGAAATGAACTATGGATGTAAGGCAGGAAACTAACCCACGTGCATTCCATGATTAGAACTTTTCTGTGCTACATAAAAAGGTGATGTATGAAGCCAATAGAAGCGCATTACCCCTTGTGGAGGTGACAGGCAAATGCACTTCGGCAGCGATCTGGTTCTGGAGGCCCATCAATACCGACCGATATTAAGGGGTTCTCTCACTGTGAGAAAGAACGAGAGACGGAAATATGGAAGCGATATAAATCTGGGGAACAAGCGGAGAATATTCGACCTTACAACTAACAATGAACAGGGTGGCGCATTGACACACTAGCTGTATATTTTAATTAGTGCTGTTGATCGATCGAAATATTTAATCGATTAACTGTTTGAATTTAATCGAGTTGAAAAAAAATTTGGTATACTGTAATACACAATTATTGTTAAGTTTGACTTGTGTTCGGTGATAACCATAAGTATTAAATGTTGTATGTATATATATATATATATATATATATATATATATATATATATATATATATATATATTGCATCGTTATGTTACAAAACAACTATTGAAATGGGCAGGGTATATACAGTAGCACGTATGGGCGAATCCAGAATGCATATAGAGTATTAGTTGAGAGACCGGAGGGAAAAATATCTTTGTGGAGACCGAGACATAGATGGGAGGATAATATAAAAATGGATTTTAGAGAGGTGGGATGTGATAGTAGAGACTGGATTAATTTTGCTCAGGATAGAGACCTATGGTGGGCTTATGTGAGGTAGTATTGAACCTTCGGGTTCCCTTAAAAGCCATTTTGTATGTAAGTAAGTAATCCATATATCCTGTTCTTGTAGAATATTTATTTGATCCAGCAAAATGAACAGAATTTATAATCTATCATATTTTAAGGGTGCACCCATTTCTTGACATTCCCTTTTCCAATTTGGAAGAACTGCTCCAACATTGATATTAAATAATATAGGCTATAGGTTACGTCCTTGCATTAAACTTTCACCTGTTTATTAAATTACAAACTAAAAAGTACACCTCAAGCCCGTATTATACTTGGTTCTTACAAGGATGTTTGATTCCCAGTGCACGTTTAAAGGACAAAACTAAAATTCTTTCAATAATTTACTATCATAATACAGTGCTCTCTTGAACTCATTGAACATATGGGGAATTCAATCAGTGACTTTCCCAAAACACGCTATGAAATATTTCATACAAAACAATTTTTATCTCGAAAAGGATGTAAAATCTGGCAAATTTGTGTCAAACTTTTTTGTTTGAAATATTTTAATGAATAACCCCCTGAAATTATATAGTGGAATTTACTGCATATCCTCGAGTTAAATCCGCTTCCATTGTCGGAAAGAGAGAGACTTTTAGTCGCAAATTTGTCCTGTTCTGGCCTAAAGTTAATTGAACATTCTGCTTGATCCTGTCAGTGTTGTCAACATTATTTCCCTCCGGCCGCCACGTGATTATCAGATGGATGACAAACTGATTCCAATAGCAATGAATAGGAGTTCCAACAACAAATTTACCGGAGACGCATTTCACTACTCACATTATTCATTCCACGACCGATAGCGATAGTCAGTCAAATATTGAAATAAAAACAGCTGTTATCAAAATTCTTTGAAGCCAAGTATAATCTAGGTCAGAGATGCAAAAGTGTGCAACAATTGTCGCACACGTCACAACCCGGAACACATGATTAATCCCTTCCTTTCACCCCCACACGTCATTGGATACGATAGGGCGAGAGGAAATATGTATTCAGTGTGCTTGCGGATGTTACAGATACGTAATTCAAGGTCGGGGGATTGTGGATGGGGAACAAACTCTTTCCCCATGGTTCTACCTCTCTCTTCTCCAGTGCTGCATCCCACCTCTAGATTACAAATTCTGTTATTGTTTTAGGAATTCTTCTTTTGGACATTTGCATCATCACTCTTGAAACTATTCTCAATTAATATAAAACCAGAATGAAAGGGAATCTTCAAAAATGAATAGTATGAGACCATTGGTTAAGACATCACATAATAAATCAGAGGAAGGAAGAACCGGCGTATATCAGACGGTAGAGCGATTGCCTTCTGCTACAGAGGCTGGTTCGGACGTAGGTTAGTTTTCCGCTTGGGCTGATTAACTGATTGGGTTTTTATCCAGGTTTTCCCAAACCGTAAGTCTCATTCCTGGCCTCTTGTCGCCAAATACCATCTCGCTATGATCAATTTCATCGAAAGATGGAGTTCGCTTAGCATTCCAAACGATCACCCCTGTTAGGCCTATCCTGCAGCTGATGAATAATTACAAGAATATGGGGACTCATCAACCTTTTCATCGAACATTAATGAGCTTTTGCACAATGTTATTCATGAAATTAAATATACACTTTTTTTGTATTCATAACAATGTTCATCTACATGTCTAACTGTATTACCCATGGGCATGGGTGGGCAACTCGTGCTCTCAAAGTGTGAAAACAATCTCAGTGCAAGGTAGAACGGACTCTGTACTAGCTGTACTGTCTGTGTGCGGTTCTTTCAAGACACAAGTTCGATCGCGTCTGCAGTAAGTGGCGGCTCGTTTTAAGTGAAAAACAATATAATTCCCAGATCATTTCCCTTTAGTTACAAGTAAAGAGAGAATTGTTTTTATTAATAAGAGAGGTAAAGCTTGTATTCTATTACACTTTCTTACGCCTGACATTTTATGTTACAAATAAACAGTGGAGGTTTTAGTAAAGAAATACTGTCTGCATCTGCTTTAGAACAGCTAGAGGTAAAAATGAGATATTCAACAAGGTGAGACTGAAATAAAATATCATTAGCACGTTGTGCGTGCGAGTTACAGAATTGCACGACATTTAATCGACTAGCTAAAAACATTTATGGATAAATTTGAAATGTGGTAGTATCATGTAGAACATGGGCAAATTCACTTTCTTTGACTATAAACTATCTTGAAGAGTGATAAGAAACTCTTCTTATCAAATATAAGACCTACAGCAGAATTCACTGCTAAGTTTGGAGAAACAGTGACAATTGACAAGGAATCGAAATTTTACTGAAATCTTTTTGGCTTACACCGATAGAAAATACCGAAAATTTATAGCTTGAATTAATAACTCTACAGAACAACACGCCACTCAGATTCCAGCAAATTAGGAATCGAACTGTTCGTAATGTTGCCTAAGTCAGAATTTCCAAATATACTCTTTGCTTCCATATGTGCTTGAAGCAGAGTTTAATACAAGAAAGAGATATAAAAGCTCTCAAAGTAAAGAAAGAGCTCAGAAGTAATCTTATTTCATCTGCCGTGACATGTAAAAAATACTTCCTTGAATTTGTTATTGTTTGCGAATACAGACTATTACCTTTCTGAGAACAGAGGAATACTCTTTAATGTATAACGACTTGTAAATTCTAGCGTTCTACGTTTCAAATAAGACATATAATAGGAAATATTAACAAATAGTGTAATAATAAATAAGTGTTGCAGCTATATCTTGTTGTATCTTGAAAAGGTTGTATTCAGTTTGTGTTTCCAGTAATAGACTAATTTACAAAGCTACAAAATAATATAATTTTGTTATGTATTCAGGTATAGTCTGTCTAAAATTATTATACTGTACTATGCGCCATTCTGAAATGCAAATAATGGAATAGATATCATGATCGCCTGCATGAGCCGCCAGAGCGCACCGTGGCTTTTGCAGCGAAACTACAAACAACTTGTAACTGCTGCGGCTGGCTCCGTCTGCCTTTCTCTCTTTCACGGTTTTTTAGCACTTTGGGAGCACGAGTTGCCCATCCATGCCCATGGGTATGCTAATAACATGTGAAGGAACTTCTCGCCCACCCTGTAGATAGGTATTTACGTAAATGTAGATAAGGCAATAATTGTGGATGACTCTGTGCTATGTAACTTTGTCCGCTTCACATCATAATGGAGAACATATTTACCCATGATGCAAATAGGGAACGTCTAGAAGGGCTATGAAGTTACACAGTTATCCTGTAGGCATATTATCGACAAGCTGCCAGGCAAAAGACCATCATGAAGGGTACAGAATTCAGCAGCTTTGAGTGTTCGTCCACCCGTCACGGAATATTCACGAGCGGTCGATTTCTCTTATCGGATAAACATGTAAGAGAAACTTCTAAAACAATAGACACACACTAAGCAACTAAGTTAGCTCCTGACTTCTAGTTTATTAGCGTTGTTAAATAACCTAACCCCTAAACTATTTTGTATATGTCTAGGGTAAAGATGTGTTTGGAAACGGAGATTAAGGTTAACAAAGATATATTTCAAAATGTAATAAGTATGGAAAGGATTTCTAGTCCCTTATCTATTTTGTTTCATACGTCCTAGACATATGTTTATCAGATACCTCTACGTTTCACGAACACAGAATCCCCCCATTTGATATTAGATATTTGTGTGTCGGCCATCTTTACAATTCATAGTTACGGTGTACCTCTACATTTCTGTTTTTCGATCAACCATCCCAGATCTTACTTCTTTTAGGGAACCCGGAGGTTCATTATCTCCCTCATATAAACCCGCCATCGGTCCCTATCCTGAGCAAGATTAATCCAGTCTCTACCATCATATCCCACCTCCCTCAAATCCATTTTAATGTTATCCTCACATCTATGTCTCGGCCTCCCCAAAAGTCTTTTTCCCTTCAGCCTCCCAACTAACACACTATATCAGTGATCGCCAAAAGCTGTGTCGCAACACATGCCCCTGCCTCCAATCAAGCGTAACCATGGCATCATGCCCCCACCCTCTGTTTTACAGCCACCACTTCGATATAAGTAAAGACATTTATCAGCAGCGGACGTACGCATGTAATGTTACAAGTGTGTAGGATAATATGTTTCGATGTCTTTTCCAAAACAGATAATAAGTAAAAAATTAATTTTAAGAAGCATGGGAGAAAAAGTATTTATTTTGTGCAGATGGCAAAAATATGAGATACTTAATTTGTTGTAAAATTTTGAATGAAGTATAAAAGAACAATGTACATTGTCATTATTCTTCTTGTTATGAAGACTACCGCGCCTTTACCTGTAACTTGCATATTTCATTAATAAACGAACAATAAAAAGTATCGGCTTCTATGTCTTAATCGGAGTAAAATACTTTGACGTTTTTTTTAAGTATGTAGTGTAGTTTACAGGTTCGTGACCAGCCTGGTGCGTTTTTCTAATTTCAAATATCTGCTGATGTAAAGTACACGTTCTTTTTATGGTAAATAAGAAAATAAATTTATTTTATTTTATTAATAATACAAAAATAATAAATAGGAGGATAAAAAAAATAACATGGAAAACAGTGTGCATAGTTAATAAGTAAAAGAATATTATATCGCTTATGTTTTTTGGTCAGGCCGTCTCTGCACTGTTATTCACTGCATTACCTGAGGAGATATCCACTCCAACCTATCTCTGCGATAGTGGTGTGCGGGTTGCATTTCTATTACTTCATAATTTCGTGGCGTTTGGCAACCACTGCTCTATATGCATTTCTTGATTCGCCCATACGTGCTACATGCCTGCTCACCTCAAATGTCTGGATTTAATGTTCATATTTACGTTAGGTGAAGAATACAATACGTGCAGTTCTGCGTTGTGTAACTTTCTCCATTCTCCCGTTACTTCCTAAGCATCTTATTCTCAAACACCTTTAGCCTCTGTTCCTCTCTCGAAGTGAGAGTCCAAGTTTCATAACCATATAGAACAATCGGTAATATAACTGTTTTATAAATTCTATTTTTCAGTTTTTTTTAAGCAAATTGGATGACAAAACCTTCTTAAACGAATAACAACAGTCATTTCCCATATTTATTCTGCGTTTAATTTCATTTCGAGCAATTTAGGTTTGTTACTGTAACTTCAAGATATTTGCATTTTTTCACCTTTTCACGCAATTAATTTCCAATTATTATATTTCCATTTCCATTTCATACTAATATATTCCGGTCACGAGAGACAAACATATACTTTGTCTTTTCAGGATTTACTTCCAAACCTATCTCTTACCATCCCAGATAACCTTATTAAAATTTTATAAGACTAAAAATGCCATAATTAATCAAACTCCTATAAATGCCTAAAACGTTTGTGCCTGAGAAGCGCTTCTTTGGTATTTTGTATATATTAAAAATATAAATACCGACACTAAAATGCAAATATGCCTAAAGTAACTATAAAAAATTCAATTTAAAACGTAAAAGATTTCTCTAACACACAAACACTGGTCTGGCAAGTGCGTTCCTTATATTTCTTAGAAGGGGGGGGGAGAATATTTTGCCAAATTTCCTAGAACTAAAGTTGTTTGGAAAAAGTTCATCCTAGCATAAAAAGGGTGGTAGGTTGTTCAGATTTTACGAGTTGCCTTGTTAGGCGAGATAAATTTCAAAATACAAAAATAGGTTTTCGAGTCAATGCATCCGCTTTTATGCGAAATTAGACTGAAAATTCAGCAATCAGTCTCTTTCCCTGATGGAAATTGAGTGTTCAATCAAGTGCACTCATTTTCTGCACCAGTTCTTTCTACATAAATTCCACCTAAAATGGAATATTTACTAAAATTAAAATTATTGATAATTAATTTTATATAAACTTCTAAAAGTCCTAAATTTGATTTTATGAAGTCCTAAACATCTCTTTTATTGCACCTATAAATTCTTTAGGCATATTGTATGGTTTCCGATAAGCTAAAATATAGAAATTAAATAAATAATTAATGTATTTGCCGTCTTACATAGCTTATCAATTTGCTATGTGATTATTTATTTACATAATTAACATAACATGTAGAACAATTTAAATTTATAATCGTTTTCGGCAATGATTTGTTATCTTCAGATCGTTAAGAAGTGATGCTAACAAAGTATGAACACTTTACAAAGTTGATATACAAACAATCTCATGGTTAAAAACAATTGTCACACAAATAAGTAATTAAATTTACAAATAGTGCTAATTACTAAGAAATTTAAAATATGGCTAAGAATTAAAAACTAATGTGTGGAAACACCGTTATTATTTTGTTTTAACTGTTGTAATAATATATATATATATATATATATATATATATATATATAATTCTTTCGCTGTTATTTATACTCGCTTTAACATCTTTGGTCATATCGCGAGTTAATCTTTGGTTGAAATCCGAAGGCCTGTATTCTATTGTTTAGACTGGTCCTATTGTTGTGAACTAGATGGCGACTGTATATATATATATATATATATATATATATATATATATATATTACTGATTATTGTTAATAGTTTCGTGTGATTGTCGGTAAAGACAAATTCTTCCTGTAGGAAGGACGTTGCATGTTGTGTGATTCAACCAGGCCTTGTAACTGCAAGTATTCAAACAAAAATCAAATAAGGGGTTGCTATTGTATTTAACCACAGTCTAATATATGCTGTCACGAAGCTTGAGCTGTGAGAGTGCTAGGAACAATAGACTGTACCGGTACTATTTCGCATTGTCTATAATGAGGCGATATTAGCGATCCTAGCGGTTAGCAACTATCTGTGGGTGTATATTTACCAAGTATTGAGCTTCGTGACTGTATATACTAAACTGTGATTTAACTTCAGTGATTATTTACAGTATATTCTTGGAGTTTTATTTAATTTTGATATGTTCCCAACGTTTTAAAAGTTGCATTAATTCACATAGCAAATTGATAAGCAATCTAAGACGGC
This sequence comes from Periplaneta americana, assembly GCF_040183065.1. Lineage (NCBI taxonomy): Eukaryota > Metazoa > Arthropoda > Insecta > Blattodea > Blattidae > Periplaneta > Periplaneta americana. The sequence goes on from NC_091127.1 coordinate 139,900,767, forward strand.
AAATACATTAGTTACTCATTTAATATCTATAAATTCTATAAATAGTTTGGATTATAGCCATACTTTTTAAACACAGTATTATTCTTCTGTAGATTTGAATGGAGGACGAAGAAATTTTTAATTAACTGCAATAGAGTCTGAGAAATAAGGACTGCTTGTTAAAAATTTCCGGCCTTTTTTATCAGTTTTCCTTTCAGCTTCAATGCACTATTCATCGATAAATCATTGTGTTATATTCTCATTTGACGTCGGAGTCCACACTTCCCTTGCATGTCTTTACTTCTTCTTATCAGCTTCGATCTAATGACTTTAGATGGAAAGTCCAGCAGCGCTGAAAGTTGTGTCCCACATCTCGTAGGCGCCAAGTTCCAAAGTCGTACAACTGAAGCGATTCGATATGACGACCAAAGTTTCAGACTTGAGTGGCTGTGCGAAAATGGATGCTGGATGTCCAGTGGAAAGAGCGATGGGAATGTAACTTATTTTCCTAGCACTCGCTCGTATGAAAAACTCTTTTTAACTCCATAAATCAAAATGGTCGCCACAGGGTGATTCATTGTCTGCATTCACAATTTATAAAGATACTCTGCAGTGCGTCGACTCTTCACCCTGCGGATCCGGACTCAAATGCCGCAGAATTATAATTTCTGTGGGGGCATGTTTTCTTAGGATAATTTTTTTTCCCCATTACAATTTAGCCCCTTTTCCCACTATTATCTCCAAAGCAATAACGCAAGGAATGCGCCCTATTATTTGTCCTATATTATCTTCAAGGAACCCATTTGGCGAACATTTCATGGCACAAGTAAATTTCTGCAAATGACGTCGACGCCTAATTTAATGTATAAAACCATGACCAAGAAAAAATCTAGCTTCAATTAATAGCACTGAAAACATAATAAAAACAAATAATAATAAACTGATGGGAGTCCGAAAGAAAATTGGTGTGGATTGGAAAGACAGGAGACTGTTAAATAATCTTTATGTGAAACAACGAGTTAAAGTCAGGACAGAAGAATAAATGTCAGAAGGAAGTGAAATTGGGAGAGGAGTACGTCAAGGATGTCTTTTATCACCTACCCTGTTCAACATCTACTTGGAGGATTTAGTAAAGAACTGTTTTCAGAACATGAAAGAGTAATAGTGGGAGGAAGAAGAATAAAGTGCATAAGATTTACTGATGATATGGCGTTGTTAGCAGAAGGGGAGATGAAACTAAAAGATATGCTACTGGAGCTAAATGACAGGTGTGAGCAGTACGGAATAAAGATGAATGCAAATAAGATGAAGAGCATGTTCATAGGAAGAAAAATACAGAAGATAAACTTGCGAATTCTAAATGAGGCAGTAGAGCAAGTGGACAGCTTCAAATACTTGGGGTGTATTATAAGCAATATCGTGAGCTGAGAGTAAGGTTCTTAGGAAAATATTTGGGGCTAAGAGGGATGAAGTTACAGGAGAATGGAGAAAGTTACACAACGCAGAGCTGCACGCATTGTATTCTTCACGACATAATTAGGAATATTAAATCTAGACCTTTGAGATGGGCAGGGCATGTAGCACGTATGCGCAAATCCAGAATGCATATAGAGTGTTAGTTGGGAGGCCGGAGGGAAAAGACCTTTGGGGAGGCCGAGCCGTAGATGGGAGGATAATATTGAAACGGATTTGAGGGAGATGGGATATGATGGTAGAGACTGGATTAATCTTTCTCAGGATAGAGACCAATGGCGGCCTTATGTGAGGCCGGCAATGAACCTCCGGGTACCTTAAAAGCCAGTAAGTAAGTAACATGAGCTGCTGTCAGGAAATCAAAAGGAGGATGGCAATGACAAAGGAACCTTTTAATAGAAAAATGAGCATCTTCTGCGGACATCTGGAAAAAGAACTAAAGAATAGTGCTTCGTATGGAGTGTGGCATTGTATGGGGCAGAAACATGGACATTACGAGGAAGTGAAGAGAAGCGAATAGAAGCATTTGAAATGTGGATATGTAGAAGAATGGAAAGTGTGAAGTGGACATGTAGAATAAGAAATGAAGCTGTGTTGGAAAGAGTGAGTGAAGAAAGAATGATGCTGAAACTGATCAGGAAGAGGGTTGGGTCACTGGCTGAGAAGAAACTGCCTACTGGAGGATGCACTGGAAGGAACGGTGAACGGGAAAAGATTTCGGGGTAGAAGAAGATATCAGATGGTAGACGACATTAAGATATATTAATCATATGAGGAAACGAAAAGGAAGGCAGAAAATAGAAAAGATTGTAGAAAGCTGGGTTTGCAGTGAAAGACCTGCGCTTAGACAGAACACTAAATGAAATTAGTAGTAATAATAATAATAATAATAATAATAATAATAATAATAATAATAATAAGAATAACAATATACAGACGTGGACAAATTATTAGCAAAATTGAAAATTTTTATTATATATTTTTACAAAATATGATTCTTCAATTTAGACTACAGTTGACATTTTTGTGTATTTCCAAATTATTAGCAAAATTGAAGATTTGTATTGTATATTTTTCAAAATTTAACTCCTCAATTTGGACTACATTTGATATTTTTGCATATTTACAAATTATTAGCAAAACTGAAGGTTTTTATATTATATTTTTACAAAATTCGATTCTTCAATTTGGACCACAGTTGACATTTTGGATATTTCCAAATTATTAGCAAAACTGAACATTTTTGTTTTATATTTTTACAAAATTTGACTATTCAATGCAGTTGACATTTTTGCTAATTTACAAATTATTAGCAAAATTGAAGATTTTTATTATATATTTTTACAAAACTTGACTCTTTAATTTAAACTACAGTTGACATTTTTGCATATTTCTGTCTTCTGTAATGATGGAAATATGCAAAATTGTCAACTGTAGTCTAAATTGAAAAGTCAAATTTTGTAAACAGAATTATCATAAAAAATCGTCAATTTTGTTAATAATTTGTCCACGTCTGTAATATAATAATTTATAAATTACACCTATTTGTCAAGTGTTATTTAATAAATAGGAATTGGAATTATAGATTAAATAAAAATATATAAAGTCGAACTGCTGCAACGCATCAGAACAGGTTTTCTAAATACACCTCTGTCTAAAAGTTAAACATAATTCAGTACGATATTGTGTTACCAAACTAACAGAATGGCAAAAAAATATTGTCGAAATGAATTACAAATGATCTGGTATGCAACAGAGTAACAAATATCAAACTGTTTTCTTTATTGTGGCATAGAGTAACTTTTTCACAAAATTGCAAAATCTGGCTATCACTTCCACAACAACAATGATGAAGCTGAGCAGTTAATATGAGGTGGGGTTATCCCTCATGGCTACATACACCTCGCAGCGGTGTGGCATGCTGACTACGAGGTTGTTCTAGAGGTATGAGGGCAGCTGTTCCCAATCCTCATAAAGAGTAATGCGGAGGTCTGGACTTGTCCTCAGAGGAGGCTGGCAGGCTGCAACTCATCTTCCTAATGCATCCTAGACATGCTCTATAGCAATAGCCATCAACTCAACTGCTCTTTCGAGGCAATAAGGGCGCCCGCGAGCAAGCAAGCTGCCGTGTGCAAGATTCCAAAGATATCGGAGGGATAGAAGAAGACACTTCTCATGCGATAACTTGAACCCTGTTTGAAAGAGGAATATAGAAATATTATAGAGTTATAGCGCATAAATTGCCAAGCAGGCTGCAGAAATTGATGTATTTGAGATTTTGAATGGTCATTCGCATGACATTAACCCTTTTAAAATTGACTTTAAAGTCCACATCTGTGGAGTAACGGCTAGAGCGTCTAGCCGCGAAACCAGATGGCCCGAGTTCGATTCCCGGTCGGGGCAAGTTACCTGGTTGAGGTTTCTTCCGGGGTTTTTCTCAACCCAATATGAGCAAATGCTGGGTAACTTTCGGTGTTGGACCCCGGACTCATTTCACCAGCATTATCATCTTCATCTCATTCAGATGCTAAATAACGTAAGATGTTGATAAAGCGTCGTAAAATAACCTACTTAAAATGACTTTGTAATGGCTTTCGTGTACCATACAATCAGGGTATCGCACAAAGTAAATGAATGTAACCTCTATGAAGATTACTATAAAGTTGTTTCCGATCTCTGGAAACGAATTTTGAATAACGTCATGTGCGTCAGGAGTCACATGACAGCTAAACTGTGGCGAGAGGTGACAGACCAGCAGTAAGTGAGTGCACGGTGTCTCACAGCAGTAGTGGGCAAGAAAATCGAGCCTTTTTGGAAGGGGTATATTGCGATCCTCTCCGATGCCGAGTACAGTTTAGTGAAAATAAAAGAAGCTTGCAAAACACATGGTTTCGTTATTTCCAAGAAAGGAATCTTCTGTGGACCTAATAAAACAGCAAAGCTCAGATGGGATTAGTTCCAGAGGGGAAAAAGCAAGCAAATGCACCCCCGGCCACAAGCAGCGCCCCCAGAAATCACACAAATTAATCCCATCCCGACGATGCATTACAGACACTTGGTTTCTCTGTCCTTGATAGTCCTCCATACAGTCTCATCTGGTGCCATTAGATTTTCGTCTATTCACTTCCCAAAATTTAAAGAACTCCTTGGGAGAACCCTTGTTTTTGACTATGCAATGCAGATAGAAGTGAGGCTGCGATTCTTTCGTCGAAGTGAAAATATTCTGCAATGACGGTATCAAGAAACTGGTCTCCCGTTGGGAGAGATGTGTTTATTGCTAGGGCAACTATGTGAAGAAATAATTATATAGCCATTTTCATGTAAAAAATTAGGAGGCAAAGCAGCCTCTATATATTCGGAATCGTGAAAATAGACACTTCTAAAATGAAATATACGAACTTTGTTTTGGAGGTTGAGACGCATCTCTCCCTGAATAATTCTAGGCTATAGGCCTACTTATTTTAACTTAACAGGTTCCATAAATGAGCTAGGAATTTTGAACAATTTTTTTTCTGAGATTAGAGTAAGACAAAAAAGTTTCTGGGCTTTTTCACTAGCTTGCAAGTACAAAAAACACACAACAAGACCTCATCAGACGACGACATTCTTTCGATTGATCTAAATTAAGTTTGAAGAGCCTTAAGGTGCAGCTACATGCTTCAACTCTTTTTTCAATTTTAAGCATTCAAGCAATGCATGCAAGAGTGAACGAAACGCATTTAATTGTGCACGCTTTTTCTCACTAAAAATGAGAGCGATTGCGGCAATTGAAAGTTACTGATTGCCGGTGGGTATCTTGTGCATATTTCGTTTAACAGTAGCATGTAGCGAGCAGGTGATTGTTTTAGGTGGCTGTGAATAAACTGAAAATTCTTTTGTTTGGTAATGGTGGGCATTTTAAGCTAAAAATGACGGCATGTACGATTACCGTTATTGAAGATTATCGCAATAAAGTAGACCTAAGTATTGCATTGATATTTAATATTAATTAATTAATCTATTTACGTGGTGAAGATGACGTTCAACAGGACACATCGTATAGTTACAAAATTAGCGTGCATCTTAATTCTGTAGTGGCACAAGTCAAAAATGTTAATCTTACGGAAGAAGGGAAAAAAACTGTCTTCACACTGGTTTATGACAATTTGATTTTCTTCTGTATGAATTATTGTAATGAGAGAAATACTTATGTCTCTTTTCCCAAGCGAGCAGATGTTCCGTAAGTTGTCAATTTTTATTTATTTTAGTAGGTTATTTTACGACGCTTTATCAACAGCTTAGGTTATTTAGAGTCTGAATGAGATGAAGGTGATAATGCCGGTGAAATGAGTCCGAGGTCCAGCACCGAAAGTTACCCAGCATTTGCTCATATTGGGTTGAGAGAAAACCCTGGGAAAAACCTCAACCAAGTATCTTGCCCCGACCGGGAATCGAACCCGAGCCACCTGGTTTCCTGGCCAGACGCGCTGACCGTTACTTCACAGGTGTGGGTAAGTTGTCAATAAATAAATAAAAAATGTTTGTGGAAACTGACTTATGGCACTTTTCCCAAGCATTGCAGAATTGAACGTTCGTTTTCAACTTGATTCTTTCAATATTATCCTCAGATTGCATTCGTAAACGCATGTAAAATTGAACCGTGTAGATGCACCTTAAGACGTACGTACAAAATCTCATCGACTTCTGTAAAAATAAACATGGACTGTTTCTCGACAAAGAATACAAATTTTCTAACAATCTGACGTGTAGACCTTCCAAGAGTGATCTCAACTCTGAAAACTATCGGTGTGGTACTATTGTCATTTTCTAATCCTCTTCGAATAGCTTGTAATGTAGGTATGTTAAAATGAAGATGGATTATGATGCAGCAAACAATCACTGAAGCTAATATCTATCCTAGAGGCTACAGTTCAATCCCCTAAAAATCCCATGAGATTCGTAGCGCATAAAGCCAGGTAATTTAGTTTCTATCTCAATTTTCATTGCACTATTGCCCCAATACAAATGCATCATCCTTTCATCTCAGAAGAGCTTGTGTATTATAAAAGGTGCACTAAGTAAATAATTACAGTTGCAGAAGCAAACCAACCAAGATTTCCCACTGGCACTGGCTGTGTGGAATGTTCTCCGTCTTCCGCCAAGTTATTTACTGCATGAACCTCGAGAAGATAGAAAACACATGCACGTACGAGTATAGATGCTTTTATTTATGCCTCACTGGGTTATGACGCCCGCAGAACAGAACTCTAAAATTTCATGTTGCTAATAAACTGAATCGTGTGGAAGCAGATTATCTCACGTACAACAGATATCGACTCTGGTTTACGAGGCACTAAGCGCGTCCATTGATTCTACAGAGTGTTCCTTCTGCTGCAAGATTTCTCTGCAAGCCAGCGCCATCAATATTATCTCAGTGGCGTGCTCTATGTTCCTTCTTTCTTTAAACTTTTACTCCAGTCAAGCCTTGTCAGTCTCCTAAGCAATTTTAATCTCTTACGCTACTACTAATTCCACAATTGGAGGAATTAGAACCGTACTGGGCCAAGCGCCATTTACTAAAACCGTAGAAAACAAGGGTTAAAATGAAGTTATTACCATAATTCAATGGAAACATATAGCAAGTAATATAAGATACACACATTAAAACCAAATGATATGTCAATCTTCATTAAACTATGGTATTCACTTAACTTTAACCCTTGCTTTCTCCGTTTTTAATAAATGGCGCTTGACCCACTATGGCTCTGAACCCTTCAATTGGGACATCTGTCCAACATCTACGACCACGGTCCAGAATACAAACAAAGGTTAAATTAAAAAGAAAGTACAATTTGATATGTTGATTACGTACAAAATAATGATGAACTTAAAATTGAAGTACAATTTGATTTTCGGAGAAATATGAGATAAAAGTAAAATTAAGAAAAATTGAAATGAAGTAAATAATATAGGTCTATGTAGTCTTAGACAAGTTATTGTGTAAAATGGATAATGAATCTCCCAATAGCATTCGAAAATTTTTGTTAATGTTAACGGTATATTGAATAACTGTGATTTCCTTAAATTCCTTCAGTTCAATGTAAAAAGAACAGAATTACGCCATAGGCAACCTTTTGTTATTCGTATTCCTAGAACTGTTTTCTTCAAGAACTCTCCGTTGTTTATTATGTGTAATACTTACAACTCTCTGTCTTTAAACTGTGATTCTCAATTAGATTTCAGTTTAAGAGTTGAAAAATATCATACAATATTAAAAAGAATTGTACTTCCTTAGATATTTAAATTATGAAGAAGTGTATTATAATGTTTTTTACTCCAGTTTTAAAATAATTTTACATTATTATATTGATATTTGGCACTATATTAACTGTGATATTATATCATAGCATCTATTACAGGTATGTATTTTCTTTATTTCGTTTGTGTTGTTTGTTTTGTTTCTTTTTTATTATGTATTTTGTATATGCATCCATGTAAGCCACCTATAATTGGAAGCTTGCTTCTGTTGGTGGTGAATTTAAATAAAATAAAATAAAAAATTACAAAATTTAAGAGAGAGAATGATTTTGGTTAACTTAAACGAAATATCTCTAGCTCCAAAAGAAGTCGTTTTACTTCCCATGTATTAATATTAATTTTGTATCTCTCACTAAAGTGAGGAATACAGGGATTGTAAATAGATTTCTCTTCGTCGTTAACGTAATTGGCTTGTTGATCGTCCTTTCTGAAAACTGACAGTGGGGTCAGGAATGAGGCTTCTTTGATTCCGGCGATCGATGGCTATAATGTCTGCTCTTCTGGTTGACCCATCCTCAGCCAAGCATTCTATTTTGTCTTTCGAACAGTAGTTTCAGTTAAGCTTCTAATTGGTGGGGATTGTTCTTCAGTAATTCTTCTTTAGGGCAGTAATCAAAAACATGTCCAAGGGTTTCTACTTCGCTGCATCCTGGTTGGCGACTCTTATTACTTGGCCTAGCACATAATCGTCGCAGATTTCGTGATGGTTTCTATGCTCACTATTAGACGTAAGGTTAGTAGAGTTGCGTCGGATTACAACTGTGGGTTTTTTCAAGTGAGTTGAAAATACTTAGTACTATGTTTCCTTCGGAACGAATATGCGACTAAAGTCGTATGTTACATTTATAAGAATAGCATCTTTGAATGAATGGGCTGAAGGTAAAGTGTTCTGTCAGTTATTTCTCACCCAATATTTTTGCGTTCTGGACGGATGTTTATATCTTCTTTGTGATGTCACCAAAATAGCCAGTCCTATGTTCTTTTCGTCTTTATAGTCGGAGGCACCGATTCTGGCAAGATGACCTTGATGACATTTCCAGTAGGCGAGCCAATATTGTTTGTATAAGCTGCGAGAATGAGATGCGATAACATTCTGAGTCGTTCATATTTTCATAACAGCAGCTCATATCAATTATCCTTATTATGAAACACACCACGGTACAGTCCTACTCAAAGAATACCTTTGAGACACATTCCGTTCGCAATGATTTTACAATACGTCTCCTACATTTTCTAAATTAAATTAATTCTTAATTAAAAGGAAAATCCTACCCTTACCAGATCAATATACAAGATTTGTCGAGTAATAATCTAGGGATCGTCTGCTGGTGGTGCGACAATTCAAGTTAATAAAATTACGATTCTTCTTAATAATCCAAATATAATTTGGTTAATTGGGTAAAACTGCATGCTGCGGAAGTTAGATTTATGTAAGAGTATAATAAATAGCATTGTAATGGATATTACAAGGGCAATAATTTCTTCACACGCACATTGTGAATAGAACAGAGAAGAAAGCATTTTAAAATATTCGAAATCGTACAAAATATCGGAGAAACCAATTTTCCCTGCACAAATTGCACCAATTGAAAAATATAATTACCATTCGCAATAAATACTGTATTTTATGGATTCTAAAAAGTTATTTATTAATCTAGAGGTATTGGCTGATGACTATATTAAATTCCAGCACAACATTCATTCAGAATATGTAGAAATTACACTTTGGATTTTACTAAATGCATAGGCCTACTATCAAAAGGTGTTACATACCCCCTTAAATACTGTACATGTGTTACCTATGCGATATCCAATGTTTAATTTTTTTTAAATATAATTCATAGTACTGAAACTGCCATATTGAATTGGCACAAATTGTATTATTCGTAATTTTCGTCTCGAAAACCCCTAAGATATCTAATTTAATTTTTCACCCATTTTTGTCCCACTCTACCACTTTAGGGACAAAGTCGGACTAAATAATAACTTATTCGTATTCTGTGATCGCAAAGATCCCCAGATATCGACTTTCATCGAGATCGGATGACATGAGATTTCTCACTCCCTTCTGCCTTTTCATCAGTACCTTAGGATATGGTATTTAAAAAATCTAAGAATGTTTAACCAATATTGTAGAGAGTAACCTTCATTTTAAATTTTACGTCTCTAGTTAAATATAGTTTAGTGAATTTTTAAAATCGTGGACTTCTTTCTCTCTCCTCTCTGCTCGGAAGTTAAAAAAAAAAAAAAAAATGAAGTTATTTCAAGGGAGTAGCCTACATGAAATTGAATTTTTTTACTTTCCTTATACATTTTAGAAACAATTCTGAGAGATGAGATGAATAGTCTAACCCAATTTTATGAGTGAATCTTTGTTTTAAATTTAAATTAATCTGCTGGTTAAACAAAATAAATCGGTATAATTATTTTGATCATTACTGCCTCCCATTTTCCATCCCTTAATGTTCGTATTTCGTAAAACTCAGTCTTATCTATTGACTAAGGATTAACATATTTCCATATACATAGGCTATATATTTCCATATATATAACAGATAATATTTCCATTTCGTACAATATTCTGGTCACGAGACAAAATCATATACTTTGTCTTTTCGGAATTTACTACCAAACCTATCGCTTTATTTGCTTCAAGTAAAATTTCCGTGTTTTCCCTAATCGTTTGTGGAGTTTTTCCTAACATATTCACGTCATCCGCATAGACAAAAAGCTGATGTAACCCGTTCAATTCTGTTATCCTGAACTTTCCTAATGGCATATTCTAGAGCGAAGTTAAAAAGTAAAGGTGATAGTGCATCTCCTTGCTTTAGCCCGCAGTGAATTGGAAAAGCATCAGCTAGAAACTGGCCTATACGGACTCTGCTGTAAGTTTCATTGAGACACATTTTAATTAATCGAACAAGTTTCTTGGAAATATCAAAGACACATATAGACTACTGTAATATTTGTTTAGTTTTTGGAGGTGTCTCTCCAGAGTGCACAAATGCTCGGGCGTGCATGTTTACTCTTATGTCCTACCCATTCCACTGCGACAGAGATAACAGCCGATCTTGCAGCGGTGAGAACTCGCTCTCCAGTTCACATCAAGAAAATCCATCTGCCAAAATCCCTGGCGCGACCTATACCACCGAGGAAATACCCCTCGCATTCATTTCTATTAGAATGTGAGTTGAACATAATATTAGATTACAATTTCTAGCTTTTCAAATCTCATCAACTTCAAGGCCAAGTTTTCGTTTTCTGGAAACACCTTTGCTGTATTTAGTCATAATTGTTTACTTACGACTATATTTATTGCTTACTATCACTCTAGCAAAATTTTGAGTTGCCTCTATTTAGACCTGCAGATTCTATTAAATAAAATCTTTTACATCAAATAGGCCTACTTCATACAGTACCAGCAATCGTTAATGTATATAAAAGAGAAATGAGGAATATTAATGATAAATCAAGTTATTAGATGACGCTTAGATTTTCGATACAAAATTAATTTGCTACTTTTATCGGTATCCATATTTAATAAAGAGCAGTGGTTTATGAACTTTAACCTAACTCTCGTTTCTGGGAAATAGATGATGGTTACAACCCACATCAAAGTTAAACGTCATAAGCATGCTGAAATCAGAGACAACTATAACAACTTTAAATTAATATTACATATCATTTTCGTATTTAATTGTTTCGAACTAAATATGAAACATAAGTAGAAACAAACATATTACCCGTAGACCTAAAAAAGTTATTTAAAATTTAAATTTTAGTCAAAGTTTATTCACGTTTTTAGTTTAAATATTATGATACAAACTGAGTTACCCGAATGAGCAATAAACAAGAAAATACAAATTTTTTTCACCTTCAGAAGCAAGTCTGATAAATGTCAGATTTTTAAGAGGATGTTTTCTCTATTTAAAAATGTGATAACAGAATAACTAATGAATAATTTCTTTCCTGGCTTAGGTTATCATGCAATTAATAAGAGTTTTAATGAAAAAATAATAATACAATTTTTCACGAATAAAATAAACTGATGATTGGATGTTTATGAACTATGTCACTAAATGTTCTCTCAAAATTATAGAAGATATATTTCAATATAAATTTAAAATAATTTTATTAAATATGTTTATTGCAATTATTATTATTATTATTATTATTATTATTATTATTATTATTATTATTATTATTATTATCGTTATGTCCATGATAGCCTAAACGTCAGGTACAATAAATTGTATCTTTCTCCTGAAAGCAAAAAACCCCTGTGTGAGGTGGCTCCATTGGAGACTCAAAATACACTTAAACATATTCTTAAAATACTGTCCCACTGTCTACATCATAACAGTCTACAATGTACTATTTTCGGTAGATAAGTTGTAAATATAATATTTTAGAATTGTGTAGCAGTTATGATTTCTTTTTATGATTTTCATGAACATTTAAAGTATATTTCAAGTTCCTTCTGGATAATCATCACTGTGATGGAATCCTATTTAGGCTACTTCCGTCATTGACTTCTAGCAGAATGTGGTGCCCAGAAGTGGCGAGGTAACACGTTAAAATACAAAGTGTCCGACAGACCCTAATTTATCCTATCATGCAACGAAATATATGGAAAGGCGACTGGCCTGAAGAATTTACGAAGACAGAACTGCTTCCAATACCGAAGAAAAATAATGCCAAAAAAATATGTAACGAGTTCAGGACTATTACTCTGATATCAAACTCGGCGAAGATTCTCCTGGGAATACTGAATCGACGTTTATATTCTAAGATGGAAGAACAGTTGGAAGAACAGCAGTTTGTTATCAAAGTGCCCCGGGCTTAGCCCGAGAAAATTCTGTGAGTAAACAGGAATGAAAATATAGCGAACAGCTGAAATGTTCTTTGGGGGGATTAATGGCAAACAAGAGGAGATCGTGTAAGCAATAGGAAAAAGAACAAAATGTAAGACAAGCTACAAGAGAGCTTATTATCGGAAGAATGAAATGAATAAGACGAACATTACGACAATAATGGGTTAACGGAAATGTCATAAAATACAGCATCAGTAGGATGGAGAACTGTACCCATATAAGGAAGTGATAAAACAAATACTGAAAGAGAAATTACTTCGCACCGATACATATTTCCAGCTTGACCGAAATATTATCGTTATAATAAAAAACTTGCGCCAGAGATGGTATATTTTTAAACTTTCAAGATATACACTACGGTACACTAACAATCATTAGCAGTGACTCGTTGGACCTGAGCCCACTCAATAATTTGTCGTCTTATTATTATTATTATTATTATTATTATTATTATTATTATTATTATTATTATTATTATTATTATTATTATTATTATCATCATCATCATCAACAACAACATAATTTCCTTTTCCATTCTTTCTTCGCTTAGTTACATCATGAGTGATGAATATATTTATGTATTTATTTATTTTGCTAATAACTGTAACATAAAATATAATATGTATGTATGTATGTATGTATTTATTCACACTGCAATGGGTATATACCCGGTGGCAGTGGTAACTAATTACACTCAATAATGACAATAATAAACTTATTAATTAAAAATACAATTAATGACAATACTAATAATTAATACTAATAATAATAATAATAATAATAATAATAATAACAACAACAACAGGGAATATACTAAATTAAATGAAACGATCACTTAAAATAACATTTGAAATATTCTAATTTGTATCTTAAAACTAAGATCGAACTAAAACCCACGAGTATATGTTCATATCTGCACAAGTACCTTTCAACATTACACTCATTTCGCTGTCAACTCACTCACTGCACTGGAACTACGACACATTTCACTGATTCTATCCTGATTTCACTAACACTTCAAAAACATTTCACTGTCCAAATACTTTGCACTGCCACTGTAACCTATACAGCTTCACTGACAGGAACACGTTTCACTTACACAGCACACTTCACTGACACGACATACTTCTTCACTGATACAACACACTTCACTGACACAACATAATTCTTCACTGATACAACACTTCAATAACAACATATCATTTACACCCTTTAAGTACTGTGTATAATTACCGTCTATTAGTAAGGTCCTTAAGCCTATTTTTAAATACATTTTTGGTTGTTGGTAAAGCCTTTATAAACAGAAAAAACTTTAACTCATCCCTGAAAGATATCTAACTGGTGTCATTTATGAGGTACAAACCTGTTTTCGGACAGTTGACTAAACAAGAACATGATATGTGATGGTTGCTTATTGAAATCAGTAAATTACAATAAGTAAATTTGCAATAAGTAAGGATGTATTGTTAATGTGCACTTTATTCATCTCTCCTAGTGCCACACAAGGATAGTGCTGGAAAGTTAGGTTTAGAAGATGACGAATTTATAGAGAGAAAGACATTTGCATCACTCCGTGCTACGTAATAGTGAGTCCACTTTCGTATTATGAATATATAGTTCGAAAGAATTCAAGTCTCCAAGTTAAAATGTTGAATTACATACAGTAATTGTACGTTTCTATTTAATTACTAAAAATCGATAATTGTGCAAAACAGCTACGCACAAGATAATGCGGAGATTTTTTTTTTTTTTTGTATATAGTTACTAGTATGAAGGAACAAATTGGTATTTACATAAAATCCAAAAGAATGTTACCTACAAGACGTAAATGGAACTTAGCCCCTGGACCTTATACTAACTACAAATATTACAAAATCATTCTTAGATCTCCATTTTGTTGTTTTTAGCCTTCTACAGTATATTGTATAGCCTATACCAGTGACCGGCATGTTCCGTGCTCTGTGACGTCATACGACGTAGCCGCTTTGCTCTTTGCTCGGCAATCTCTGCATACTGAGCACAGCGTGGAGAGAAGGTTCATCTAAACAGTGGTGGTGCGGCGTCTATGCACTGACAGAGCGCGATCCATTCTTCTGAGGTGGTATGGGAACAGCACAATTACAATACATTTGTACGAAAACAAAACTGTACAACCTTGATAAATCAATGTAACAAAATATTTTGGTTTGTAATCAAATTTAATGTACTTACAATAACATGAAACTCATAATACAGCCACTTGCAGAAGCGTTTGCATATATAAATGAAATTCCGAAACTGCTATAAACATACAAGCATATAAATAAATACTTTAAGTAGTACTGCAACACTTTGTCTACTCGGAAACTTGAAAACAGTTCGTTTTTTAACACACATTTCTCTACATAATACACAGATTAAACTACATAGGCCCTATCTTGGTGAGTAGTATGCAAAGTATATTTCAACTTTTGAAACACACCATCACTTTGTGTCACTACCGTGCCCAAGCTAAACGCTTTGTCGAGATTTTTTTCCTCTTTTTTCGCGCACTAATTTTGCAATATTTGGAGTCATAATCTGGCTAACACACAAGAGAAGAATATGTTTCAAGTACAGATCAGACAGGTGGTTTCTATGTTGTGGTTTGCAGATCTTCATGCAAGAAAAGAACTGTTCACATACATACGTAGATCCGAATATGCTCAACATTCTAGCAGCAAATCTATGCAATCGAGGGAATCTTGCCTGGGGAAATCTTCTATAAAATGTAGCTAGATCCTTTTTGTTTTCAAAGCGGTCTTTCATTTCAATATAATTTTGCAAATCAATGACTTCCAGTTGCAATGATGATGGAACACTGTCAATATTCACTGAAAATGTTGTCGCAAATATGGAAATATCAGATTGAAGATTTGCAAACACTTGAAATCTGCAATCAAATTCCTGATTCAGTTCTTCTAATATTTGTACATACTTATTCGTGTCTGTAATTGGGTGACATACTGTAGACAGACTGAACTGCTCGCTCTGCCAAGCTCTTGCGATCTGACTGGCTCTTACGTCACAACTGCAGCATCTGCCGGCCACTGGCCTACACAATCCGTAGTCACATCAATTTTACGAAAAATATCATTAAAGGGAGGATTTATGAGATTCTTTTGGAAAATTGTGATCAAGTATTTGAGCCCATCCAATGTTTTAAAAAAGTTGGCGCTACTGATCAGTAAGCCTTTCCAATAAGAGACATGTCACTTAGTCCTAAATATTCGTGAGGAATAAGGAACGTAGAAGAGTAATAGTAGAAGATGAAGAAGAGTCTGATAGTTTTAGTGAAAAGAAAGAAGAATGAATATGTATAACTACGTTAAACATAATTTCTCAGCAATTAATTTTACATTACGGAGAAATTTAAGTAATATCAAACTAAAACGTATAATTATATCTCGTTATAGCCCTTTATTCTAATAAGTTATAATAATCTAACACCATACCCCTGTCTGGCCTAATGTTTAGGCCTAAAAGACCATGCAAATCTAGTCTTTCAGGTGAAGCTCCCTGTAAAGCAGATTTGAATAATTTCAAGGGAAAAATTGTTCCGGGGCCGGGTATCGATCCCGGGACCTCTGGTTGAACGTACCAGCGCTCCACCACTGAGCTACCCGGGAACTCGATACCCGGCCCCGGAACAATTTTTCCCTTGAAATTATTCAAATCTGCTTTACAGGGAGCTTCACCTGAAAGACTAGATTTGCATAATATATACGTTACTGTGTACATTAACAGAAAACCACAATTCCAAGTCACACAGAGATTGTGTGCACTCGTTGTGGGTCTCTGGCTTTTCGTCAGCCCACGCGAGTTGTGTGGATATAAAGGAAAAAGTTGAGACGGTGTCGGATGGAGTTCCCGGGTAGCTCAGTGGTGGAGCGCTGGTACGTTCAACCAGAGGTCCCGAATCGATACCCGGCCCCGTAACAATTTTTCCCTTGAAATTATTCAAATCTGCTTTACAGGGAGCTTCACCTGAAACACTAGATTTGCATAATATATACGTTACTGTGTACGTTAAGAGAAAACCACAATTCCAAGTCACACAGAGATTGTGTGCACTCGTTGTGGGTCTCTGGCTTTTCGTCAGCCCACGCGAGTTGTGTGGATATAAAGGAAAAAGTTGAGACGGTGTCGGATGGAGTTCCCGGGTAGCTCAGTGGTGGAGCGCTGGTACGTTCAACCAGAGGTCCCGGGATCGATGCCCGGCCCCGGAACAATTTTTCCCTTGAAATTATTCAAATCTGCTTTACAGGGAGCTTCACCTGAAAGACTAGATTTGCATAATATATACGTTACTGTGTACGTTAACAGAAAACCACAATTCCAAGTCACACAGAGATTGTGTGCACTCGTTGTGGGTCTCTGGCGTTTCGTCAGCCCACGCGAGTTGTGTGGATATAAAGGAAAAAGTTGAGACGGTGTCGGATGGAGTTCCCGGGTAGCTCAGTGGTGGAGCGCTGGTACGTTCAACCAGAGGTCCCGGGATCGATGCCCGGCCCCGGAACAATTTTTCCCTTGAAATTATTCAAATCTGCTTTACAGGGAGCTTCACCTGAAAGACTAGATTTGCATAATATATACGTTACTGTGTACGTTAACAGAAAACCACAATTCCAAGTCACACAGAGATTGTGTGCACTCGTTGTGGGTCTCTGGCGTTTCGTCAGCCCACGCGAGTTGTGTGGATATAAAGGAAAAAGTTGAGACGGTGTCGGATGGAGTTCCCGGGTAGCTCAGTGGTGGAGCGCTGGTACGTTCAACCAGAGGTCCCGGGATCGATGCCCGGCCCCGGAACAATTTTTCCCTTGAAATTATTCAAATCTGCTTTACAGGGAGCTTCACCTGAAAGACTAGATTTGCATAATATATACGTTACTGTGTACGTTAACAGAAAACCACAATTCCAAGTCACACAGAGATTGTGTGCACTCGTTGTGGGTCTCTGGCGTTTCGTCAGCCCACGCGAGTTGTGTGGATATAAAGGAAAAAGTTGAGACGGTGTCGGATGGAGTTCCCGGGTAGCTCAGTGGTGGAGCGCTGGTACGTTCAACCAGAGGTCCCGGGATCGATACCCGGCCCCGGAACAATTTTTCCCTTGAAATTATTCTAAAAGGCCATGTTCAGTAACCACACAACTGCACAGTCCTCTCCACATTTGAAGTCTAGATAATTTTTGGCTTTTGAAAACTTTATTCATGGGTTATGGCCTGAGAGTGGGACAACCTGACGCTCACTTAGGGCACTGATGTGGACCCATTGCATTAACTCCCAATTCTGAAAAGATCGAAAAGTGGCAGCCAGAATTTTCCAGTAGCCAACTATCTGGTACAGAGTTTTTTTACGTGTCATAAATCTGTGACGTGGTCCATAGTTTCACTTTCCAACAGAAGGAGGGAAGGATTTTTAATTTACTTAAAACTCCATCGGCCTCAGCTGCTTTTATTCCACAATCCTCGTATATATTGATAAATTAGGCGAATAGACCACGGAAACGTGTTCACAATTATCATTCTTCTAAATTAAAATGTTGCTGATCGGAAAGTTCCTCCGCAGCTCTATTAGTTCTAGTAACCCTAAAATACAATCCTGTAGAAAGTTGGCACTCTCCCATTCATTCCGGTTTGACAACCTCACACCCCCAGTCCATCATATGCTTAGCAGCCTTTACTGCCACTTGAATTCTCTACCAAATACACTTGAATTCTCTGCCTAGTGGATTCTCGGCTACACAAGCACTGCGGAGAAACTTTTTGATCACACTGTATTTGTAAAGTAAAAATCGAGAAAAAAATTTATGAAATTTTATACGCTTTGAAACAACGCCTTGTTCATATAAAATAATATATTGCGATATCTTTCTGAAGCTCGAGATCGGCGACTGAGCTTCTACGTAATATAATGACAAAGCAAAACAAGTTTCAGCGAACGTTCTTGTTTTTCTATCGTCCTATCAGCGGCAGTTCCCTCCAGCCACCTCCGTTGCTTGCACTCGCGAACTCACGGCGCTTCGCCTGGTTAAAACTTAAGTATTTTGTTATTAATTTAGCAATTAGCATTTATTTAACCTGGTAGATACAAAGTCATGAAACTTTCTCTTCCCCTTTATAAATAATATTCGGTACTCACTTTCCGTACAGTAACTATTGGAAGTGTTCCCCATCTTGTGTGTTATTTAATTCACGTCATATCATTCACAGTACCTGTTTCACTAAACGTGTTCAATGTATTTAGTTTTTTTTCTACCGAATTGGACGGCAAGGATATTTGCGACTAAATTTTTCCCTTGCTCTGCCACACAATTTATTTTCCCAAAATGTGTACATGTTCACAAACTCAATTGTAACCACTGCAAAATAAATCACAACGTGGTAAACTCCACTTATTTTTAGGTGACTCAAAGCCTGCAAAATAAATCACAACGTGGTAAACTCCACTTATTTTTAGCTGACTCACTGCGTGTCTTTACTACAGACGGATTGATACAACTAATTTCGTGGGACGAGGATTCACCATATCAACAACAATTCAAATTTTACTTGGTGAAATCTCTATTCGTCCACCTATGGAGTAACGATTAGCGCGTCTGACCGCGAAACCAGGTGGCCCGGGTTCGAATCCCGGTTGGGGCAAGTTACTTGGTTGAGGTTTTTCCCGGGGTTTTCCCTCAACCCAATATGAGCAAATGCTGGGTAACTATCAGTGCTGGACCCCGGACTCATTTCTTGTCACTAGACAGCGGAAAAAAGTCATTCAGATGTGATGGTAACTACAACGCGAGTATTTTTTCTCGCCAGAGAGTATTGTTGTTTACGTAAGCACAGTAGGTATACTAGAGGCGCGTATAGGTATAATATTTGATTCCATCGGGCCATAAAAATGACATGGAATTTTCAAATAACTTATCTATTTGTGCATGGTCGACTTTTTCAACTGTGTCGACGTCAACAAAAATGTTTCACCCAGACAATTAGGTGACATTATTCCAACGATTATATTTGCTACGTATCTACCCTTCACGTCCGTGGTTTAATCTATTGAAACCCAAATGTTATTGTTTGCTGCTGTATTGCTAATTCGATTTATAATTCCGCTATATTACACTTTTCGAATCGATGATTCAGAAGGTACCTGATATTTTGTGTACTTTTCTATAAACCCTTTAAAGTGAGGATTGTCCAACCTTTTGAATGGAATATTGCAATTTATCATCATTCGACACAAATCCTGGCAAAAGTCATATTTCAGATTTGAGGCGGAATTTGAACTTGAACCTTCATTTTCTTCTAACATATGAGCAACGTTTTTCATGTGTTTCTGTTTATTACAGTGATGTTCTATCGATTGTTTTGTTATCGTTTTAATGCACACATGCATAACCCACATCTAATTGTTTCACCAGTTTCACTACTAAAAATGTCGACAACATATTCTTGTACTAAACAATACACCCTATGTTTTCTAACATCTGTCTTCGGCATTATGATCACTACACTAAACAAATAAATAATATGTTTACGTATCTCGATGTTCTCTGTTTACGTAAGGAGGAGGACTGATTGAGAACACAGAGTGGCAGTTCTTTTCAGTGTTCGCGTGGTGCTCTCTGCAGACGGAATACCTTGTACCTTCTTGGGAGGCTTGCACACCTCATGCCATAGTCCATGCGTACAGTACTTGTAAACCATAAACATGGCTTTTAATTGACATTTTTTCCGGTGTCTACTTATCACCTTCATTTCATTGAGACCCTAAATAAACTGAGATGTTGATAAAGCGTCGCAAAATAAACCACTCTCTCTCTTTCCCTCATTAACTTCTTCTTCGCACGTACACAATAAATGGAGATGTGTGGAGGATAACATAAACACCAGTCAGGAGTGATAAAAATTATTTATTTATTTATTTATTATTTTGCTAATAATTGTAACATAAAATATAATATATACAGAAAAACTTTAGCTCGCCCTGAAAGATTAGAACTTGTGCTCAGGGGCGGATTCTTGAATTGAAATTAATAATTATACAATACAATTTGTCTTATGTCTACTATGCAATTATAGTATATAAATTTAAATTCACAATTTCTCAACTTTTATAGAATCCATACATAACTTTTTTAAATTTAATACCAGAACTATTAGAATTGACAAGATTAGGATATTTAAATATAAATTTGTTTTATATTCTTGGGCCTAAATTACTACTATGATTAAATACTGTAACAGTGTTGCATTTTGGTTCAAACAGTCTTAAAGAATTCATACCTTTTGTTTCATAACTATGAGAATACAATTGAAAATTATTTCGATTTTTATGTCTGAATTTTATTAATACAATATAATACATTTGTCTTACGTTAAGTACGTTAAAGTCTAGAAACAAATTTTGAGATGGAAAAGGAATAGGTTTGTGAAGACATATTTTAATTATTTTCTTCTGTAATAAATAAAGTGTATTAAATTGGATTTAAATGAGCTACCACATCCTATAATTCCATACATAATTACCGATTGAAATAAAGTTAAATATATAAAGTAAATAAAGTAAGCATTAGGAGATAGGGGAGACGAACTGGTTTGAAAAGACGGCCGAATCGGCATCTTTAGTGAATAATTATGAAACATGGATGTCCAATTTTAATAGGCCTACTTATTAAATTTATAAATGTAACATAGTGCATAAGTTTAATTCCGGCCAAGCACTTTGGGTTTAAAGATGCAAGCAGCGTCGGTAGCGAGGGGATCTACCGCTGGCCGGCAGACAGAAATATCGGGAGCTTTCACTAGGACTTACTGTAGAATTCAAAATGGTTCTCCGGCAATTTCACCCGAACTACCTTTATTTCCCCTTCCATTTTCACTCATTTTTTTACTTTACTGTAAAGCTATCGACGGTTGTCTGAGAGAATTGTTTGTTAATAATAAAACAGCTACATATGGAACATATTTCACAAATTTCTGTTAGTTACCGAATGCTCTTTAAGTGATGCACGCCACTGATGGTCTCCCTACTCTCCCTCTGCGACTGTATATTCGGAATAGCTGCATGGGTGCTGTGTGTATCATTCCGCGGGACCGCCTGGCGCGAAGGAAAAAGGGATTCATTACAGTTGTGCAGGAACTGAATCAAGTTACAATGCGAAGTGACTTCATATATCATCACCACTGCCACTGAAATGGTCGTAGTCGTCATTGCAATTGCCATTTTCATTTTAACTCTCTTTTCTTCTTCTCCTTTACCTCCTTCATTTTGTATATTTTATTTTACTTCTTTACGTTGTCGATAAAGGTACTTGATTACAATTTTGTTGATGTTCATCATAGTTTCTTATTGTCACTTAATCTTTTTCGCCTTCTAATTTACTATCCGTTCTTTTCAACAAAATGTTACTATTTAAAACATGTGTTGAAAATTAGGCTACGTAGATACATATTATTATTGTTATTATTATTATTATTATTATTTCCACTATATCTGTCTCATATTCTAACAAACAAAGAACTGCTACATCCATGTTGTCAGCCATCTTAACTTAAACGATGGAGTTATATGCTGCTATGGAAACCTGTCGACGCTGTATACCTTAAGCGTCAAGAAAATTTCACGCACGGTACATCGGATCCGTGGCTCTTGGAAACCACAGCTTTATTCGTCTTGGATCATTAATTGGTTTCCATGGAAAATCTGAAATTACGTAATTATGACACTTTCACTTGTACTCGTGGTGTCGGCTCTCGCTCCTGCTGCCTATGCAATTATCAGTCTCACCACTGTTTTGTAAATCCTTATTTGTTTGTCCCTTCTCAGATATGAAGAGTAGACTACAGGCGAAAAACATAAGTCATGTTTTACTGTTTTTACAGGCGATCAAGTTAAAAGTTTCAAGACCTATTTATTATATTTCGGTTATAATTCTTCAAATTTCTGTGGACTAATGAGGTTGTTATTCTATACAGTTAAACTATACAAATCAACACTATCGGAACTATTAAATGGTATCTAACACAAATCTATAAGTTTGGACTTATCACGTTTTTCCCCTGTGCTTTTAATATTTTTTTCTCAATACAGTTTTTCATATCCCTTGAAACTTTTGTACCTTTATTTACAGAATCTCTTACTTCACTCTTTATGAAACCAA
The DNA here is from genome assembly GCF_040183065.1 of Periplaneta americana. Lineage (NCBI taxonomy): Eukaryota > Metazoa > Arthropoda > Insecta > Blattodea > Blattidae > Periplaneta > Periplaneta americana. The sequence continues at coordinate 139,923,564 of NC_091127.1, forward strand.
AACTTGAAACTATACATACATACATACATACAACCATACATACAACCATACATACATACATACATACGTGTTCTGACCATGGGCAGATCTTCCACTACAAACCCAGCATTCTCCAATGTTTCCTATTTTCTGCCTTCCTCTTAGACTCCCCATATGATGCAAATATCTTAATGTCGTCTATCATCTTATATCTTCTTCCGCCCCGAACTCTTCTCCCATTTACCATTCCTTCCAGTGCATCCTTCAGTAGACAGTTTCTTCTCAGTCAGTGACCCAATCAATTTCCTTTTCTCTTTCTGATCAGTTTTAGCATCATTATTTCTTCACTCGCTCTTTCCAACACAACTTCATTTCTTATTCTGTCTGCTCACTTCACACGCTCCATTTACTCTCCATGTCCACATTTCAAATGCTTCTATTATTTTCTCTTCATTTCTTCGTAATGTCCATGTTTCTGCCCCATGTAATGCTATACTCCACACAAAGCACTTCACTAGTCTCTTCCTTAATTCTTTTTCCAAAGATCCGCAGAAGATGCTCCTTTTTTGAAACTATAATCCCTAAACAATTGATCTGTAAAACTTGTTTAGTGATATTTGTTGCAATGTGCAACGTAGCGGTAATTTATTTAGTAGGGTCTTGATTTCTTTTCATTTTATACTCTTATCTACGACTACCATTCTTGTGGTCCTAGAACGGACATTCCACCAGCGTCCCACGCGTCACAGTTTGGAAAACACGGTCTACATAAAAGGATTGAGAAGATGCTCTTGGAATTCCGCGTCTCATATATTAGAGCAGCCGTCATGTCTTTTTGAAGGAGACAAATGAATGTGCAGAGCTGCAGGAGGCCTGGCCACCTGAATGCTTTCCAGAAGGCCGACTGCAAGCGGGCTCATTCCGCTGCATTAAGCCTTCCGTAAAGCTGCTTCATGCCCATGAGAACGCTCATTTCCCGATATTCGCTAATCCAAGTTTTTTTTTTTTTTTCCTGGGGGAACATTTAGAGCTTTGGATATTGATTTCCAGTTGACCTGCTTCAGACTTCATGCGTGGATGATAGCGCGTATGCATTATAACATATCAACGGCTCTTTGCAGATATAACCACTTGGCTTATAGCCGCCTTGAGAGCTTCAGTTAATAGATTCCTTAACTCACATGATGTTACTGCACATTCTGGCAGTTTTCCTTGCGAGATAATCTTTACTGGAATTTCATACGCGCGTGCGTACGTTCGTGTGTGTGCTATTTTCCACGTAGAACGCACCGATAATGCATATGTGACCTGACTTTAACAGTCATATCACACGTAATGTTTGTGTTAGCGAAATATGTTCAAATAGCTCATGTGCGATCCCTTAAGTCTTATGACGAAGCTCTCTTCCCCTTAAGAGAGAGGATGGCGAAATTTCTGATTTTTGTGTCATTTGTTTAATACTTTCAATTTTTTTGTATGTCACAGTTAAGTGACACATTAAATCCACTGCCAAAAGTGTTTGAAAATTGAGGTGGGCCCAAATTTAATAAAATAAATCTCGCATAAGTATTTACGGTAGGGTATAAGTCAGTTGGTTTTTAAGATATTTACAAATTTCTTTTACCAATTTACTCATAAAAAACTAATGTACATATTGCTTAGATTAGAATTTTAATGTTACCTGGGTACCATAATATAAGTTTTTGAACATAATTATTACTTTATAGTGAGTTATTTGCATATTTGAAATTATTATAATGTACCGAAGTACATATGATATTTCCATGCAGATATTCTGCTTCATCATACGACTTAGTGGATAAAGCGTCAGCACGTAGAGCTGAAAACCGGGTTCAAATCCCGGCGCCGGAGAGAAATTTTCTCCGTTCCATTACTCTTTCATCGTATGATGACGCAGAATATCTGCATGGAAATATCATATGTACTTCGGTACATTGTAATAATATATATGATACGCGTAAATCACTTCGTGATTTAAGACGGCGCTTATTCCGTCGGATCCCGGCCAACTAGTCACTCATTACGAGTGCACCTCAGCACATATGTGGACTTCGGTCCTAGGTTCATAGATATCTATGACGTAGTGCAGAGGGCGGCCACTATAGGGAACCCAAGAGTTGGAACTTAAAACTGAGACGATTCTTCCGACGCCGGGGTGGAATCCGGTGTGGCTTAGTGGATAAAGCGTCAGCACGTAGAGCTGAAAACCCGGGTTCAAATCCCGGCGCCGGAGAGAATTTTTCTCCGTTCCATTACTCTTTCATCATATTTGAAATTATTAAGGCCCGGTGCCCGGTGCCTTAGGGATATCAAGTCACTAAATCTGTCGACAGTGAAACTACGAAGCAATTAATGGTCGATGAATGACTCTGATCTATGGGAACCCAAGTTCGAACCTGAGCTCAAGTCCTCTTTTTTACTGAGAGTCGTGATGGACATGGTCAAGACGGAACGTGAGGTTGATCCACTCACTATACAAAAAGATGATATAGAAGACAAGCCTTTATCTGAGTATGAAAATTCATTAGACTTGCACCTCACCAAAAGAAACAGAGAACCTATGGACCAGAGCTATAATCTGAAATCGGAGATCATATTTGAGGAAATGTCAGAGCCAATTGAATGTGCTATCATGAAGAGCGAACCTGATATAGAGTTCACTGCCACCGGGTGTATACCCAATTGTAGTGTTAATAAATACATACATATAGCTACATAAAATATCAAAAGTCTGATCTAGACAAAAGTTGAATTAACCCCTTCAGGCCTGTTGTACATTATTGTGTACATTGTTTCTTTTTTATTTTTTGGAATGTCGTCGATACTTTTAAATATTTTGGAAAATTCAGTATGATAGAAATGGAGAATATTATTGTTGAAACATTTCTATACCCCATTTAAAAATAAAATTTAAAATTTTGGGGCCCCAAGGTTCAAAATTATCCCCAAATTTTGATTTTCTGTGAAGACTTGATTTGGGAATTTTGGATCCCCAGAATGATTATGTGACCAGTTTTTTTTTTCAATTTTGTTTAATATAAATTCAGGACTGAAGGGGTTAAAGTCTGCTGAAGATTTGTTCAAAATGTCATGAACTTCACTTTAGTAGTTTCTGAGTTATATCTATTTTTGTAACTACGTGTAAGAAAATCAAACTTACAGAAAATAAACAACAGCGTGCTATTTAAAATCCCAACTCGTAGGCCATTTCAAAATGGCTAGGCCTAGTAATTACCTCCAATCGTACAAGATGGCCAATAAAATCATATATCAAAGGACAGTTTTAGGTAACATATTTTTTAATTTAAACTTTTTTTGCCAAATTCGACATCCTCTCCTCTTAAGGGGAAGTCAGGCTATTCATTATCTGGTTACTTTTGAACGCCGATTCCCATATATACAAATATTGAATCATAGATAATTGCAATGTAGTACCTACAGTTGTTATAATTATGTAATTTGTCCATATTGAAATACATTAATTTTCTTCAAACCGTATACATGTGTAGTCATACAAATAGTCTCTAAGGTCGTGCAGCGACTATCGAACGTGCATTCTCTCGACCAAAGTAGGTTCTCTCTCCGCTTAAAGCGGTCCCGCAACCGCGGTGAAAGAATTACCTTATTAATTATTTATTTATTTATTTATTTATTTATTTATTTATTTATTTATTTATTTATTTATTTATTTATTTATATTTTTCCTAGCTATTTATCTGTTTATTTATTAATTTATGTGTATATAGGTATTTATTTTAGTTCTTTATTCATTTATTCGTATCGTCATTCGTCTATCTATCTATTTATTTCGCCATCAGGCACAGACTAGAGAAATCAATTACAAAATGTGATCTTGAGGCTGGATCATATTCACTTAATTTATTATTTACGTTTTGTATGGATGTAAATTAAGTTTCTTGGTTAGGTCACTCTCGCTACTCACGTTTGGGATACCTTGGTTTCCTGAGCTAAACGTTTAAATATTTTTATGCTCGACCATGCCGAAATGTAGTAATTATACACCTGGTAGCAGACCTTTAATGCATGTCATTAAAGTACACCTACTCATTAAAGGTCAGGTCTTTCAGCCAATGACGACTCATGTTACAACTGTTCAGCCAATGACAGGTCAGCTTTCTACCGTTATAAAACCGCAAGTATCGATTATTCTCGGATATGCAATCGAAAGAGAATTAGTGAAAAGTCACGGAGGCTGGAAATCCAATACTGTCGCAGACGGTTATGTTCTGTTACTATAATAATTAGCGTTAATTGTAAATAATATTCAAATAAATTCAATTTGTCATCTCGTTTTTCAATGTCTAATTTAATTTCAATGTTATCTCTGTAGGTTCTTATGGCCTAGCAAGGTCAATGTGAACATCTTTTCCTCGGAAAAAATCAATACTTTCGCGTCTGCCAACATCTCACAACATACGGGACATTGGTCAAGGTCAGATACAAAGAAAATTAATAATATCAAGTTAGAAATATGGTCGAGTATAAAAAGTTGTATGAAACTCGCCTATAATGGTAATTAAGAAGCTCGTATGAAAATTATGAAACTCGCTTGCGCTCGTTTCATAAATATCCATATTCGCTTCTTAATTACCTTCATTATAGGCTCGTTGCATAATGTACTATTATGCTCGACCATGCCGAAATGTAGTAATTATACACGTGGTAGCAACCCTTTAATGGACCTCATTAAAGTACACCTATTCATTAAAGTTCAGGTGTTCCACCAATCAGAAAATACTATTGTAGCAATGTGAAAGCGCAAGTATCGATTATTCTCGGATATGCAATCGAAAGACAACTACTTCTGTTAGTATAATAATTAGTGTTAATTGTAAATAATATTAAAATAAATTCAATTTGTCATCTCGTTTTTCAATGTATAATTATTCAATTTCAAGGTTATATCAAGATTGTTTATTTTACTCTCTAGATTATATCATTGTCAATGTCGACATTTCTTTCTCGGAAAAAATCAAAACTTTCGCGTCTGCGCATATCTCACAATTTACGAGGTATTGCACAAGGTCATTTCCGCTCCTCAGTAAGATAAGAATAACATGAATACTTATGAATAATTTCAAGTTAGAAATACGGTCGAGCATAAAAAGTCGTATGAAACTTGACTATAATGGTAATTAAGACGCTCGTACAGTATGAAAATTATGAAACTCGCTTGCGCTCGTTTCATAAACATACTCGCGTCTTAATTACTATCATTATAGGCTCGTTGCATAATGTACTATTGCGACGTTTGTTCAGTGCGAACGTAGTCATACCACATCTTATTTTATTCAAAACAGGGCTGTTTCTTCAAACCTTCCCATTTGTCTATGGAATTAAAGCGCCCGGCCCAGAGTCACGCAGAATCTGCGTAGTATCTAGTCTCAGTCACGCACTCTACCACTGCGCAGGAGGAAGTTTGGAGTGAAGTGCTCTCTTGTTGGTCTCCGCGTCGTTCTGCCCGCTTTATTAACTTTGTTTTTTCATTTATTTTTATTAAATGAGGACAAACAACAGTAAACTATCGAATGACGCAAGTCAACATGAGAATGTGTGTGCAGAGAGACATAAAGTCAAACAAGGAAGAGAAATAGAGAGGAAACCTGAAAACAATTATTTATTCGCGACGTTGTATCAACAACTTGAGAATCTCAGTGTGGGTTGATATTTCGTTCGAACAGAAAGACGGCGTCTCTTTCAAGTGACTGTGCTGCAGATGTAGGGGAAAACCGCTACGAGAATCATGGGCATGATGATAACTTTTCCTCCCATACATTGTATTCTACAAAACCTGAATTTTAAAAATTTCCTCAACATGCAGACTATAATTGAACCTATTCCAAATTTTCGCATTGTTCACTAATGTCTAATATGTAGTTTAGTATAATAAGTGAAGAATACAATTCGTGGAGTTCTGCATTCTGTAACTTTCTTCATTCTCCTGTAACTTCATCCCTCTTAGCTCCAAATATTTTCCTAAGCACCCTATTCTCAAACACCCTTAACCTCCGTTCCTCTCTAAAAGTGAGATGCAAGTTTCGCAACCAAGCAGGACACCCGGTAATATTACTCACTTACTTACTCACTGGCTTTTTTTTAAGGAACCCGGAGATTCATTGCCGCTCTCACGTAAGCCCACCATTGGTCCATATTCTGAGCTAGATTAATCCAGTCTCTACCATCATATCCCACCTCCCTCAAATCCATTTTTATATTATCTTCCCATCCACATATTGCCTCCCCAAAGGTCTTTTTCCCTCCGGCCTCCCAACTAACACTCTATATGCATTTCTGGACTCGCCCACACGTGCTACATACCCTGCCCATCTCAAACGCCTAGATTTAATGTTCCTAATTATGTCAGGTGAAGAATACAATGCATGCAGTTCTGTGTTGTGTAACTTTCTCCATTCTCCTGTAACGTCTTCCCTCTTAGCCCCAAATATTTTCCTAAGCACCTTATTCTCGAAAACCTTAACCTATGTTCCTCTCTCAACGTGACAGTCCAAGTTTCACAACCATAAAGAACAACCCGTAATATAACTGTTTTATAAATTCTACCTTTAAACCTTTTTGAAAGCAGACTGGATGATAAAGACTTCTCAACCGAATAATAGCAGGCATTTCCCATATTATTTCTGCGTTTAATTTTCTCTCGAGTGCGATTTGTACTTGTTAAGGTTGCTCGAAGGCACTTGAATTTTTCCACATTTTGGAAGGATAAATTTCCAATTTCGGACTGTGACTATAGTCACAAAATCACAGCTTCGAGAAATGGCCATCTCCGACCTATATGTCTCACAGCAATTGAGGACTGATGTATAAGTGACAGCTCCTGAGTTTCAGATAACTGCAAGCCAGAAGATTAACTTGAACGACAACATAACTGGGATCTAATTAATTTTCGTTCCACTCAAAAGGTGAATGTAGGAAACTCTTTGATACTCGCGCTACAATACACACGTTATATTCTTCCACTAATGATTCACCCAGTCATATGTAAACATTCTTGAGCGTCCACACACGGCGATAGCACAGCTCAGAGCGTGTTTTATACTCACCGCTAAATTAGAATTGTTGACATGAGACATGGTTCCGGTTTATCAATTCGCAGAAGAGCGATAAACATAAATATCTTTCGGTTCTTGGTGAGAAACATTCATAATCGCCAATAGTCATGTGAAAACAAAAATGACAGTGACAAATTTGCTATTATCTGTCACATGGATTTTTTCGGAGCTGTCAAAGTTGGGAACTGTGACAGCAAAACGCTATCACACCTCACCTTTATTGTATGTAAAATAGATTTAACTAATCGTAACGTAGAGAAACTTCATTCTGTCAGTAATGAAATAAGTAAAGTGAAATCTCGTTATAATTTTATGTGAATTTTGAGCAGGTTTTAAATTTGTATCTAGAAAGTATTCTGGGTAGAGTTAAGGTGTGCCCCAAGGTTGTTCAACCACGAAATAATTGACTCTAATAATAATAATAATAATTATTTATTTAACCTGGCAGAGTTAAGGCCGTACTGCCTTCTCTAACACTCAACCAGGAGTAGAACTGCGTTGCAAAAAACACTACAAATTTACAAAGTACACTACAATTTTACACACAAAACTGAATAAGATAATAATAATAAAATGTAAACAACAAGTAAGTAGAAATCGGACATAATATAAAACATACAGAAAGAAAGGAAAAACCATAATAAAATGTGAACAGCAGGTCAAAATAAATGAGACATACAAAGTGAAAAAAATAAGACAATTATTGATAATAATAATAATAATAATAATAATAATAATAATAATAATAAATAAGAAAAGTAATAATAATAATAATAATAATAATAATAATAATAGTTGTAGTAATAAAATAGTGCAGTACAAAGCATACAATGAATACAATATTTTAAGTACACATCTTAAGGAAAATTATGATTATATATAGCTCAACTTATCACATTATGGATATACCATTATCGGAAAATATGAAAACAAAAATATAAAATAAGTTAAATATCACTAGAACATTAAAAAATGTGAATACGTGGAAACATGCAATACAACACTTGTCATAATAGTAAGTTAGTTTGACAACTCGTCATAAGATAATTTTCTAACTTGGATTTGAAAGATTTCAATGTTCGGCAGTCCTTGACTTCAGGCGGCAGAGAGTTCCAGTGACAAGAGGTAGCAACAGTACGTACTACATGTATAAATAAAACTAAAAACACAATGTAGAGGCTACTAATTGTTTGTTATATCATATATACTAAATTAACGTGATTTTTTAATTAAAATATTGGACGTCAAATACAAACTGACAGAAACCGAAACGCGGATATTGAAGCGAGATGCCGTTGAATTGAATAGAGTGACTGCAGGCCAGTGCGTTTGTGCGGGTGAAGTATCGATGACCACAAAATGTGGAACAGATACATGACAGAAAAAAAGGCATAAACATTTGCGAAACATTAATGCATACACGCAGGATAGATTAACTTAACTGTAGTTGCGCTAGCCAGTGGTTCGTGGCGCTCTAATTGATATACGCCCGAGTGTGATTGTGCGCCATCTATGTAATTTTCTTACTCGCTTTTTCACGTTGCGAGTTCTTGTCTAATGTTGCAATCGATAAGCACAACACGAGGCTTGAGTCATTTGTTTCATATAAGCAAAAGTCGCAAGTGTCCGGAGACCTCTCGAAAAGTCGTAGAAGAACTCTAATTGAACTGGTTTTTTCAAGTTTGCGGAGTAAAGTTTAAGTCTCGGCGTGTTAAAATAGAATTCGTAGCAAACCAAAATGGTGTTTGGTACCAGGTTATCGCAGGAAACTACCATTTCCTTCACTTGCATTTCACCATAGTTCCGTTAATCAGTATTTTTGTGTGACCTATATCAGCGTAAATGTTATCTCAAGGTCAACATTCATAAATTATCACAGAGAGAACCTTTAGATACCCAAACTACCTGAATAAATAAGCTGAATCCACGAAGATAGCTGGATAAATTAAATAAGTAATAGTGCATGTTTAAATTTGTTAATATTCTGGCGTGAGAGACGTGGCAAGGCATCGTTCAGCAGGATTCATACACCTGACGTACTCTCCACAGACGTACAGCTCAACTCAGTTCAAGCTCCATATCCATACCTACGTCTCCTGCCGAGCGGATGGCAGTTCAGTACAGGTATTCGATGAACAACTTGCAATGCTTTTCAGAGTTCAGAAATATCGTATGTTATTAATTTATGGAGAAAGTTGTCGTAATTAAAGTGCGGCAAGAAGGCTGTGCCGCCAACTTTTTCCGCAAAAGAATGTTACCTAATCGGCGAACTTTTGTGGCAGTTTCTCAACGATTATTAGAAACTGGGAGTCTCTTACCCCGTTTCGAAAATCATACCAGTAGATATCTCTTTAAAAATGATACTGCTTTTCAGAAGCGGGAAAGATTAAAATTTTGCATTATAAAAAGGTTCGTCTGATTTTATGCAGTGAAACATTGTTTCTTTTTTAGACGTACAAATAAAAATGGAGCAGCATTGTTAAATGAAATGGAAATTTACCATTATGTCCTATTAATGAGATTGAAAGTTTGTATTTGCTGTTCGTTTTATGTAAGTAACAAATTGTCCTTATCCGCCCCTGCATTAGAACAAAGCATCTGTTTTGTATCGGTATGTCTGTACCCACTTGAGCTGTACTGTGTACTTGTAAACCCTCTCCTTTCCATCTAGCAACGTTGTCAAACGTCTAATATTATAAACTTTAATAATTAGTTAAATATTGTACTTACAAAAAAATGTAAGGTCATTTTTTCTTCCTTAGGCTATAATATGAATAATCATCAGTTAAATTAGTGGCATTTAGACCTCTTATATCCTGTATAATTTATTAAAAAGAAACACATTTTGTGTACATGTACCTTGTGGTGAAAAACTATTTATGAAGTGCAGAATGTAAACGATATTAAATACCAAAATTGTATAGACAGTACATATCGGTTTACTGAACAACATGTCTAGTAAAATTTAATTATTTCTTATAATTTTATGTTTAATTTGTGAAATACAATGTTTTCAAGATTGATAATAGTCTAATATTTGTTTACATTTCGATTGAACGTTAATCCATTACCAGTGATCTTGCGCCTGACACAAACCAATACGTAAGAGAGCAACAAAAGACTGCTTCAGCGTATGTATCGGGAAAAGTAAATACTGACTGTCTATACTCATTTTCAAAAACATTACATTCACAAAACATTTTTTTTTCTGGGAAATTTTTTATAGTTACAGAAAAACATTATTTGGCTCTTTTCTTGAGTTATTTATTCTCTATCATCGGCATTTCTTTTTTTGGAAGTTTATATCGTTTACACCAGACCTGCAGAACTGTAGCTCTTGAGAGCGACTGCTTTTCTCCCCTTTCTTACCCCACCCACCTTTTCTACCTGTGCGGTCACGGCGTTCTAGTTACGCTCGGCTGCATCAACATTCATTATCTCGGCGGAATTCCATCATCCCCAATAGAAGTGGAGTGAGGCTGACGTCATATTTCCCCTACTTGCGAGTTCTGCAGGCCTGGTTTACACCCTGTATATATGAGTCTAAAATTTAAAATTTAAGCACAACATTATGCTTGTCGTATTATAAAATTTAACCACTGTTAGTAGACTAATGTGTAGTTATTTAAGGAACCATTGAATGTACAGTAGTGGCAAAAAATTCGGACCGACCCTTGTAGCTGATTTCAGAGCCTTGTTCACTCCAGTAGACTGGTAACTAAGAATTTGGTGGTTCGAATTCTGCCTGGGAAGGAAACTTTTTTTGGTTCCTTATTCAAATTTATTCCCAATATTTTCCGATTGCTGGCAAAATTCATGTTCTGGGAATAATAAGGAGCAATTCCACGTGTAACTGACTGACATTTACAGTGCACTTTGACAGCAAAATGTCTGCCTAAATTGTATAATGGGTTGAAATTAGACTGTGTCACCGCAGGATTTTATAGAGGGAAGTGTACACTTAAGATACATATAAAAATAAACGTCGTTAATAGGAAAAGTATACTATTTATTTACGTCCAAAGTGTGTGTAACAGACTGACATAAATGTCAACTCAACTGTGGATCTTTCGCATTGATTGTTCACAAGACAGTTGTACATATTCTATAACATAGGGATCTAACACTTTCACGTAATGAACTCCATGAGATGCCGGAATAGGTGCAAGATATTCAAATCGTTTTTCGAGATACTTTTTTCCTTCGTCTATCTCAATCTGTGCTACCTCCTTAACAATAATTTCGATGTTTTTATTGCTCACAATGTTACAAAATTCTGTAGCGCTTTGTATCTTCTTCCCCGATTTCGCAGGCATCCATGTCATCCTTCCTACTTGGCCTCCAATCACATCCACGATATGACTGAAAGAAGTTCTATTCTATGTTAAATCCAAATATGCGAGCAAGCAATGTCACATTGCTTAATGTATACTTCTGTTTAAAATGACTCGCCGCTCCATCTGAAAATATTTTTACCACCTCAATGTTCGGAAGAATCGCCAAAATTTTCGAAAACACTTTTCGTAGACAGACATCCACTGCATATTTGTCATGCGCTACATAATCTGACACTAATGCAGAGTATTTCTTTTGAACTTCCCTGTCACCTTCCTGTTTAAACCAGGCAACAGTAGTAAATACTGAGACCTGCTTATTGCTCCAATGAGCTGCCTGAATCTCATTTTGCTCTCTTCAGGTGTAATTACTGCTTACTTAACATCAGTTCACGTGTAACTTCACCTAGGCCTTCCAAGCAACTAAGTACGCTGTGAGAATGAACAGCATAACAGCTGAGAGCGCGACATGTCAGTCACTCACAATGCCGTTGCGGAAAACGCAATCACTTTAGAAGAAAATATTCTAATACTTTTTTATTGGTGATGTAGTAATAACGCAGAATACCAAAGGAAATTTTAATCTGTCAATTATTGTGCTGTGTGGAAGAGTTTTTGTATGTTTCTTGTGACGGACTGACCGTAACTTACAGTACACATAATTATAATGATTTTAAGTTATTTAGGATCTTAGGATACTTCATCTAATTACATATTTACTTCAAGGAAAGACCAAAATACAGTATACAAAAAAACGGCTCGAAATAAAACAAATTTAATGTCCAAATTGTGACACGAAACATAGCCTAAGTATCAATACGTGTTTTTTTAAGTGTTTGGAATATGACAAGATCTGCAGCAAGTTATAGACTAAAAGAAAGAGTATTTTAAACGTTATCTTACGAAATAAGGCAATTTAAAGTATAAAGAAACATATTTCTTCAACAAAAATAGTCCTACATCACTTTCAAGAAATTCACCTCAGTATGACATTTTCGTGGAATTGCTCTAAGTTAATTAAGTAGTAAAATATCGCTGCAATCGAAAAGTATTGGGAATAAATTTGAATGAGCAAATAAAGTTTCCTTCCCAGGCAGGATTCGAACCACGAAAGTCTTAGTTACCAGTCTATCGTGCTCTGGAGTGAACAAGGCTCTGAAATAAGCTACAAGGGTCGGTCCGGTTTTTTTGTACAAGAAATGTATCATATCTCGTCTCAACTTCGAATTATTATGTAGAAAAAACAAGAAATAAATCAATGGTAGAATAGCATTTCATAATAAAGCTTGCTTTGTTCATGTCCATTAATTATGCACTTATTTTACGTAGTCTTCCTTCGAATCAGAATAAATGTCCCCTGTAAAGTTCCAGGACAGTTAAAGCTGACTCTTTCAGTCGGTCATTTGACTACATATCGGTATGCACTCACACTTCGCACATGTGATTTACTTCATGGTTTCAAATGTGCACCTCGGTTCGTATTGACTTGCTTGTTACCATGGTATCGTGTGCGCACAACGCTAACAGGTCAACTGTTGCGAATTCTCGAGTAGCAATCGGTTTACACGAGGCCTGCCTGATATCGGAGTAACAAAGGGTGTACCTGAAGTATTGTTAACAATGCGTAGAACTCTCTCAAAGTATTACATTATTAACTTGTGACGTATGAAGGAACTCTATTTTATTTCATTATTTTCACAGTAACATTCACTTTGAGTATGTCTAATTCCAGAAACAGAAATTCTTTCACGCCTTCTGTCTGCCTGAAGATCTAATTACATACTGTATGGGGGGGGGTATTTTTAGAATTGATCGCCACGCAAAAATGCAACTCATCTCTTGTTCTGCTTGCATTCCCTCTATTATCCTTTTGTTCCCCCCGTTTTCCTTATGTTCCCTTCTTCTCTTGGTATCATCTTTGTTCTCCTTGCATTCCCATTGCTATCCTTGTATTTCTCTTCTTCTTCCATTCCCCCTTTCGTTCTTGTCTTTTCCATGTTCTCCTTTTTCTTGCCCTTGTTCTCCTTATATTCGCCTTGTTTTCGTTGTATTTCCCTTGTTCCCTTTTTGAGCGCATACTTCTGAAGTACTCCACTTGTTCTCTTGCGATCCTCTTCTTTTCCTCTCTTATCTTCAATCTGCATCTCTTTTCTTTTTTCTTCTGTTCCTCCCCGTGGTACTCTCATTCTCCTTGTTCTCTTTGCGATTCTCTTATTTTCTCTTTCTTACCATTATTCTCCTCGTCTTTCATTTCTTCATATACCTTCTCCTTTATACACTTATATTCCTTGTCTTCCATGTATCCTGCTGTTCTCCTTGTATTTCTGCAGTTCTCCTTGTATTATTGCTGTTTTCCTTGTATTCCCGCTGTTCCCTTGTATTCCTGCTGATCCCCTTGTATTCCTGCTGTTCCCCTTGTATTCCTACTGTTCTCCTTGTATTCCTTCTGTTCCCCTTCTTTTCCTGCCGTTTAACTTGTATTCCTGCTGTTTCCCTTGTATTCCTGCTGTTTCCCTTCTATTCCTGCTGTTCTCTTTGTATTGCTGCTGTTCTCCTATTCCTGCTGTTCTCCTTGTATTCTTGCTGTTCTCCGTTCTCCTTATAATCCTGCTGTTCTCTTCGTATTCATGCTGTTCTCCTTCTAATCCTGCTATTCTCATTGTATTCCGGCTGTTCTCCGTTCTCCTTGTAATCCTGTTGTTCTCTTTCTATTCCTTCTATTCTCCTTCTAATCCTGCTCTTCTCCTTGTCTTCCGGCTGTTCTCCTTGTATTCCTGCTGTTCTCCTTGTATTCCTGCTGTTCTCCTTGTATTCCTGCTGTTCTACTTGTATTCCTGCTGTTCTCTTTGTATTCCTACTGTTCTCCTTGTATTCCTGCTGTTCTCCTTGTATTCCTGCTGTTCTCCTTGTATTCCTACTGTTCTCCTTGTATTCCTGCTGTTCTCGTATTCCTACTATTCTCCTTGTATTCCTGCTGTCCTCCTTATATTCCTACTGTTCTTGTATTCCTGCTGTTCTCCTTGTATTCCTGCTGTTCTCTTTGTATTCCTGCTGCTCTCCTTGTATTCTTGCTGTTTACCTTGTATTCCTGCTGTTCTCCTTGTATTCCTACTGTTCTCCTTGTATTTCTGCTGTTGTCGTTGTATTCCTGCTGTTCTCCTTGTATTCCTGCTGTTCTCCTTGTACTCCTATTGGTCTCCTTGTACTCCTGCTGTTCTTTTTCTATTCCAACTGTTCTCCTTGTATTCCTGCTATTCTCCTTGTATTACTACTTTTCTCTTTGTATTCATGCTGTTTTCCTTATATTCCTCCTGTTCTCCTTGTATTCTTCCTGTTCTCCTTGTATTCCTACTGTTCGCCTTGTATTCCTGCTGTTCTCCTTGTGTTCTAGTTGTTCCCATTGCATTCTTGCTGTTCTCCTTGTATTCTTGCTGTTCTCCTTGTATTCCAGCTGTTCTCCTTGTATTCCAGCTGTTCTCCTTGTATTCCAGCCGTTCTCTTTGTATTCCAGCTGTTCTCTTTGCATTCCAGCTGTTCTCCTTTGAGGGTGGGTGGTCGTTATTGAGGCCCCACGTTGGAGACCATTTGGTTCGGTGCGTCTCGGTGTTGCGTGAGATTCACTCAGGGTAGCCGAGGTACTGTTGTGGTATAGGATGATGTCGGGAATAATACCAAGCCGGCTACTTATATAAAAGGCAGTGTAAACTCCAAAACTATAAGTTTATTGTCGTATTCACTTGGTAAACCCTAGAGTATGTATTTCCGGCTGACTTATAATTCAATCGTTGGTCGCACTTCTGTATCGACTCTATGGCAGCTCTGAATAAGCTCTATCCGATACTACAAATTCAATACTCTGTTCAGTACACTATGATCGAAGCTCCTAAACGTTGACGAGTGGTCTCGCCGATGACAAAGTTCTATCTATAGAGTCTTCGCCGGAAGAAAGACTATTAAGTTGGGCCGCCGACACGAAAAAAAGATGTCGCGATGTCTACACGAAGAAAAGTAGTTATCCTGTCGACACGAAACGAAGTAGTTATTCTGCCCTGTATGTAGGGCCGTCGACACGAAAAGGAGTAGTGATTGTACCCTGTATGTAGGGCCGCCGACACGATGAGATGTTGTCATTATCTCCGCTCCCCGTCACCCTTATTTATAAAAACCTACCCTACGCTAAAACTAACTATCCTATTGGTTAAAAACTACGTCACTTAACCGGCCTAAAATCTATTCTCTATTGGTCCAAAGTGACCTCATAAGCTGAACCAAGATCTCTTCTTATTGGGCGCGAAATATGTCATCTCTAAATTTAGACTTTTGGACTTCCCACAACATCAAATTAGTTCGAAGATCTTGGAGAACCCCGTTCTTTGGAAAACCCAAGCTTGCAATTGCTTTCCCACGGGTCCAGTCTAACTCCGGCTTTTACGCATCGCCGAGTGTCTATATACAATCACGCACAAGGTGGCCCTAAATCTGTCCGATGCTGACAAGTGACGAAACACCTGTGTGGGAAGCTAATTCTAACGAAGTCGCCAGAACATCCCCGCGAATACATGTAATAAAAATATGGAGATATCACTTCGCTAATAAATCGGTCTCTCCCTCTCCTAATTCCTGCTTCACCTTGTATTCCAGCTGATCTCCATGCATTTCTGCTGTTCTCTTTGCATCCCTGTTGTTCTTATGTTTCCCTTTATCTTCTTGTTTTCAATTTGTTCTGCTTGTTTTCCCCTCGTTTTTATTGTCTTGGGCTTCTTCTGCTTGTATTCCATTTCTTCTCTTTCTGTTTTTCTTGTCTTCGTTGCATTTCCCAGGTTCTCTTTGTCTTCCCCTTGTTATCCTTATGCCCCATTGTACGCCTTGCGTTCTCCTTGTTCTCATGTATTTCTCTCGTTCCCCTTCTTCTCCTTACCTTCCCCTTGTTCTCCTTGTCCTCCCGTCATCCTTGTACTCTCTTTGGTGTGTCCTTATTTCATCTCTCTCTCTATCTACATGTACGAGTTGTTCTACATAAATACATGCAGCATAGTAGAGTTATGAACCTGTGATTCTTTTATTCTTTTAACAGTATTTTTCGGCAAATGCTGGGTAACTTTCGCTGCTGGTCCTTTGACTCATTTCGCTGGCAACATCACCATCACATTCGGATACTAGATAACTATAACAGTTGATAAAGCATCGTAAAATAACCAGTTCAGTACAGTTTATTTGTTTCATGATTTCAATAATCCGTCTCCACCTCTTTTAGTTTCTTTCTCTCTCTCTCTCTCTCTCTCTCTCTCTCTCTCTCTCTCTCCCCCCTCTCTCTACTGGTCTTCTCCTGTGTGTTTGTCACACTTTCATATTCTATTTATTTGTAACTGTTCCTCTGCATGTTTTTTCTCTTGTTTGCCTTCCTTTGTAAATTTTGAATACTGTCTGTATCCTTCTATCAGTCTCTTGTGTTTGTTTATCCACCTAAATATAACTTCGTCCCTTTGGCTGCTTCTTTCCCTGTATAGGAGGATGTCTATTTTTGCAGCTATTTGTCCTCTGTGTTTATCTTTGTGGAAAGTAATTTCTTTTAAACTATCGAGCAAATACCTTCTATGCGATTAATGCAACTTTGTGTGGTATTCTAAACACACAACTGGGATTTTATATTACGAACACAATGACATAGGGGCGGATTAACATTAGGCATCCTCTTAAGGCAACACAAGAAGAAATTGTTATGTAAATTATAGACCTATATGTATTTTTTATATATGCCTATACATTACATAGTATTCAAACCCATGGCGATTCCTTCAACGTAATGCATACGTTGTGGCTTTGGTGTTGTATTCTACGGAACGCCATATTCTATGCTAGCCGTGGCGAAAATGTGATCATGCGCCGAGCCACTGTGTAACCTGCAACGTAACACTTTACAAGTCTCTTAATTAGTTCTTCTTCCAGAAGTCCGCAGAAGATACTCCTTTTTCTATTAAAGGCTCCCTTGGCCATTGCTATTCTCCTTTTGACTTCTTGGCAGCAGCTCATGTTACTGCTTATAGTACACCGCAAATATTTGAAGCTGTCCACTTGCTCTACTGCCTCATTTAGAATTCGTAAGTTTATCTTCTGTATTTTTCTTCCTATGATCATGCTCATGGATGGGCAACTCGTGCTCCCAAAGTGTTAAAAAACCTTGAAAAAGAGAAAGGCAGACGGAGCCAGCCGCAGCAGTTACAAGTTGTTTGTAGTTTCGCTGCAAAAGCCACGTTGCACTCTGGCTTCTCATGAAGGTGATCGTGATATCTATTCCATGATTTGATTTTCAGAATGACACATGGTACAGTAATTATAGTAATTGTAGACAGACTATACCTGAACACAGAACAAAATTATATTTACTAGCTTTGTAAATTAGTTTAGTATTGGAAAAACAAACTGAATACAACCTTTTCAAGATACAACAAGATATAGCTGCAACACTTATTTATTATTGCACTATTTGTTAATATTTCCTATTATATGTCTTATTTGAAACGTAGAACGCTAGAATTTACAAGTCTTTATACATTAAAAAGTATTCCTCTGTTCTCAGAAAGGTAATAGTCTGTATTCGCAAACAATAACAATTTCAAGGAAGTATTTTTTACATGTCACGGCAGATGAAATAAGCTTACTTCTGAGCTCTTTCTTTACTTTGAGAGCTTTTATATCTCTTTCTTGTATTAAACTCTGCCTCAAGCACATATGGAAGCAAAGAGTATATTTGGAAATTTTGACTTAGGCAACATTACGAACAGTTCGATTCCTAATTAGCTGGAATCTGAGTGGCGTGCTGTTCTGTTGATTTATTAATTCAAGCTATAAATTTTCAGTATTTTCTATCGGTGTAAGCCAAAAAGATTTCAGAAAAATTTCGATTCCTTTTCAATTGTCACTGTTTCTCCAAACTTAGCAGTGAATTCTGCTGTAGTTCTTGAAGTAGGGTCTTATATTTGATAAGAAGGTTTTCTTATCACTCTTCAAGATAGTTTACAGTTAACGAAATTCAAGTTGTCTATGTTCTACTTCAGCGTTGTCAGACACACTATAACTCGCTCCACTATAACTCGTTGCGTGCTCCGGTGCTTCACGCTCCGACTGGACGTCTTTAGCACCACAACCGGTTTCGGAGCTTACAACTCTGACACTACTGTTCTACTTGATACTACTACATTTCAAATTTATCCATGAATGATCTTAGCTAGTCGATTATATGTCGTGCAATTCTGTAACTCGCACGCGCAACGAGCTAATGATATTTGATATCAGTGTCACCTTGTTGATATCTCAATTCTACCTTTAGCTGTTCTAAAGCACATGCAGACAGTATTTATTTACTAAAACGTTCACTGTTTATATGTAACATAAAATGTCATGCGTAAGAAAGTGTAATAGAATAGAAGCTTTACCTCTCTTCTTAATAAAAAAATCTCTTTTTACTCGTAACTAAAGGAAAATGATCTGGGATTTATATTGTTTTTCACTTAAAACGAGCCGCCACTTACTGCAGACGCGATCGAACCTGTGTCTTGAAAGAACCGCACACAGACAGTACAGCTAGTACAGAGTCCGTTCTACCTGCACTGAGATTGTGTTGACACTTTGAGAGCACGAGTTGCCCACCCATGACCATGCTCTTTGTCTTATTTGCATTTATCCTCAGCCCATACTGCTCACAGCTGTCATTTAGCTCCAGTAGCATATCCTTTAGTATCATTTCCTCTTGCTAACAACGTTTTATCATCAGCAAGTCTTATGCACTTTATCTTCTTCCTCCTACTATGGCTCCTTCCATGTTCTGAAAACAGATGTTGAACAGGCTAGGTGATGAAGGATATCCTATACGTACTCCTCTCCCAATTTCACTTCCTTCTGACATTTCTTCTCCTATCCTGACTTTGACTCGTTTCATATAAAGATTACTGAACAATCTTCTCTCTTTCCAATCCACACCAATTTTCTTTAGGATGTCCATCAGTTTATTCCAATCCACTCTGCCAAAAGCCTTTTACTTAAAAATTATAACTTTTATATTAATTTTAAAAGATTTAGAATTTTAATTAAAATTTTTTATTCGTCTAATTTTGCTACCAACAACCCAATACTACTAAAACCGTCGGCAACACAAATTATATCGCCAACGTGAGAAACATTAGAATTTTCAAGTTATTTTAACACAATAAAAATAGTTTGTACCAGATCACCATTTCGTCAGGAAATAAAACGGATTTAGTATATTATAATACCTCATTTCCTTGTGCCGCTGTCTTGCAACATGGTTCACATAAATTAAGTTATACATTTTAGAATCAGAGCTGAGGTTTCCGTGCTCGGAGTATGAATAAAACGCGATAGCTTTCCTTGCCCCTCCAACCCGCTCAGAAGCTGGGGATCATGTTGATACATAAATTCCCAAACAGATTTGTGGACTGCTGAGATTAATTGAATTTTTAAGCCTGTAATATACTACCAATGTGGGATTACATTTTGTACGTGAGCGTATGAGCGTCGCTTCTCTCTTTTTTTTATCTTGTTTTCCGTTCATACGGAATTACATGCAATGTACAGACTGCAAGCTTCCTTCGTGCAGAACTGAAGTGCTTGCTTTAATTTCTGGGTGCTTTCAGAGTATCACTAGCATACATTTTTATTATATTAACTCAGAAATTGGAGCTATGAAAACGTCAAAATTCATCAAATCTTAGAGAGTAACTGACTTTCCGTTAGTAACCAGATTCTTACAAGGGAAGTACCCCAGCTCGAACGGCTAAAACCGATGTAAATGCGTTTAATATACAGAGTTGTGCTTGTTCTGCCACCCATCAAGGTTATTTATCTGTAAAACTCAGCAGTCGTGTGCAATCAATGATTGAAGAATAACGAATCTAATGACTAGAGAAGCACAAATCGCTGAAGAAACAACACCGAGTAACAGACAGTTATGACAAGGAGATCCACAAAATACATAAATGATGTATTATGTGGCAAGAAGCTACACGACATTTGCTTTAAATAATATAGGAGTATAGGGTATTTCAAAAGTCAGTTCAAAAATTAAAACGCTATAAATATTATAATATGAGATAAGGGAAAAGACAAAAACATCACAGTGTTGGGCAAACAACGGGTTTACAAAACATTGGGAAGATTTCCGCCGTTCTCTTGTTCAACGTACAGCATTCTGTTTGCTACACCATGTACAGCATTTTGCAGATAATGTCTTGGGATATTGGCAATTTCTTGCGAGATGGCATCTTTCAGTTGCAGTAGGATTGTTGGAGGTGTCAGGAAAACTCGTTCTTTAAGGTAACCCCAGAACCAAAAGTCGGCCGGATTTAAATCTGGAGATCGCGGAGGACACATGGTTGAAAAGTTCCTACTGATGATTTGGTCGGAAAACGAACCTTAATTGCGCTTGTTAACTCCACCATTAATTATTTTAGTAGGTTATTCTACGACGTTTTATCAATATCTTAGGTTATTTAGCGTCTGAATGAGATGAAGGTGATAATGCCGGTGAAATGAGTCCGGGGTCCAGCACCGAAAGTTACGCAGCATTTGCT
The DNA here is from genome assembly GCF_040183065.1 of Periplaneta americana. Lineage (NCBI taxonomy): Eukaryota > Metazoa > Arthropoda > Insecta > Blattodea > Blattidae > Periplaneta > Periplaneta americana. The sequence continues at coordinate 139,944,576 of NC_091127.1, forward strand.
CATATTGAGTTGAAGGAAAACCCCGGAAAAAACCTCAACCAGGTAACTTGACCTAACCGGGAATCGAACCTGGGCCACCTGGTTTCCCGTCCAGACTCGCTAACCGTTACTCTAAAAGTGTGGATAATAATGGAATAAGACAGTCTGTTACAGTAAATGGAGCGCGCTACTACAGCATGTTACAGAACTTCGTCATCCCTAGACTGAGGAATCATGATATGGAAAACATAATCTTCGTGCAAGATGGCGCTCCACCCCACATCTTTATCCCTGAAAAACAATTCGTTACGCAGATGTTTGGCAATCGTGTCATCAGTAGGCACTTTCCAACAATGTGACCTCCGCGATCTCCAGATTTCAATCCGGCCGACTTTTGGTTGTGGGGTTACCTTAAAGAACGAGTTTTCCTTACATCTCCAACAATCCTACTGCAACTGAAAGATGCCATCTCGCAAGAAATTGCCAATATCCCAAGACATTATCTGCAAAATGCTGTACATAGTGTAGCAAACAGAATGCTGTACGTTGAACAAGAGAACGGCGGAAATCTTCCCAATGTTTTGCAAACCCGTTGTTTGCCCAACACTGTGATGTTTTTGTTTTTTCCCTATCTCATATTATAATATTTATAGCGGTTTAATGTTTGAACTGACTTTTGAAATACCCTATACTTCTATATTATTTAAAGCAAATGTCGTTTAGCTTCTTGCCACTTAATACCTCATTTATGTATTCTGTGGACCTCCTTGTCATAACTGTCTGTTACACGGTGTTGTTTCTTTAGCGATTTGTGCTTCTCTAGTCATTAGATTCGTTATTCTTCAATCATGATTACACACGACTGCGCAGTTTTACAGATAAATAACCTTGATGGGTGGTAGAGCAAGCACAGCTTTGTATATTAAACGCATTTACATTCGGTTTTAGCCGTTCGAGCTGGGGTACTTCCCTTGTTAGATATGTATGTAAAAGTAATACATAAATATGCATGCTATATTGAAATGTAGAAGTATTTACTCACGTCAAATACATAGGCCTATTTCTCTACTAGAATTGAAGGGTTCAGATCCATAGTGGGCCAAGTGCCTTTTATTGAAAACGGAGAAAGCAAGAATTAAAGTTAATTAAATTCCATAGTTTAATGAATATTGACATATCATTGTATTTTAATGTGTATACTTTATATTACTTGGTATATGTTTCCATTGAATTATGGTAATAACTTCATTTAAACCCTTGTTTTCAACGGTTTTAGTAAATGGCACTTGGCCCACTATGGTTCTGAACCCTTCAATTGAAATAAATAGTAACATGTCGTGACTCAATCAGGGTTATAAATCCAACGTTAAAAATTCTCACAACATTAGAATAAAAATATTAGATTTTATATCTGAACAACGAAGGACAATTGTATGCTTTAGAACAGGGCCGGGCATGAGAGCGGCTCCATTTAGCCGGCCAGAGCTGCTCTCGCTCCGCAAGGCAAGGCCAGAACAGAACGCTCACGCAGTGGCGGACTCGCATTACAGCTACCTTCCCTGCTTTAATGTAACAAGAGCCACGGTTGTTCTAGTCATTCAGTCTGTCAGTACATAATAGTTTATAAGGATATTACATCAATCCATTGCACAGTACAGACTTTATAACACTCTTATTAATTTAATGGAATAAACTTCGCTCTATGCACATACACAAATCATTAGGCTTATTTACATAACCCATACGCACATACTGCAATCTCCTCACCACGGTTCTACGAGACAGGCGTATGGCTTCCACTTCCCTACTTGCCGTGGACAGAGTTCATCTGCCAATGTAATTAAACATCGCTTGATGAATTCACCTTCATGAATGTTTTCAATTACTTTGCAATTTCGTGGCAAATTTTTGTAGCTAATTCTCATAGCCGATTGACTAAGTGCATTATTGTCATCCTGTTAATGCATAATATATAATATAATATAATGTAATATGATATGATATATGATATATGATATGATGATATAATATAATATAATATAATATAATATAATATAATATAATATAATATAATATAATATAATATAATATAATATAATATAATATAATATATGATATATCAAGAACTTTAATATACTATACTACAGTATATCACAATACTTGTATAATTTAAAATGATATATTACGAAATGTATAATAACTTATAATGCAATATAAATATCAAATAGATACTCTAATATAATGTACCTGAGAAACATTTTCTTTAAGTTGTATTAATTTATGGCGTTCATTATCAACAACTTTGTCATATTCAGTAGCATGTTGTAAAGAATAATGTCATTGGATATTGAACTTCTTAATCAGTTGGAGTGTTTTATGACAAATTAAACACTTTGCTAATCCACTGCTGTCTACGAAAAAGAATTCCTCCCCCCATGATACATTAAAAGCATTGGGAGTAGCGGGCCGCTTTAATATATGAGCGGAAGCTCCGTCTTCAAAGTTTGCCATCACACTGCAGAGTCACCAATGCACCGACACTGAATGACGTACAGTATGCTTGCGTAACAGCGCTCGCAAGACCCGCTCTTTAAAGCACACAGCGCTCATTTCTCGGAATCATGTAATGTGCCTAGCCCTGCTCTAGAATTTTCAATCAGATGTGTAACTTCATTGATTTTCAATGTTGTTTTCCTCATTACGAAAATAGGATAATAGTTGTGAAATGGCCACCAGTGTATATTACGCCATAATGCGTTTCCTCCTAATCAGAAGCTGTCCTTGGGTGTAGACCCAATTCGCCTTGTGCCTCGACTTACTGGAGTTTAATATTCTGTCATATTTGGGTAGGACAACGAGAACTGCTTAAACTTTATTTCTTTTGAGTTTGTTTCATTCTGTTTCGTTCCGTGAGCTACCGGGGAATTAAGCTACTGTTTGGTATGAATTTAGAAGAACTTGTTAATAATTCTCAGAAAATATTGATTTATTCGAAGTTTTGGTAAGTTCGTCCCCACAAGAAGCAGTCTTGTGAAAAACGACCGATTATAGTTAGATAAATACTTTTAACTTTTGCAGTAGAAAGATAGCCTGTGACTTGAATCATACTGTGCTTAAAAATACCTTTTTTTTCTTGTCATAATTCTCAAATATATATGCCGGAATAACTTTTGGTTTAATGGTTTTTCTACATATGATATATTATTATACAGGAAAAGTATGAAATTCTAGTGACGTGAAATTAGTACACAATACATGTAACAAATTATTTGACGTTGGGAAAAGAGTAGGCGGGTTTTGGATTCACGATTCTCCTTTGTGTGTCCTTTCTCGGATCTGCGTTATATGGCAGTAAAAATTTATAACAGTCTTCATATTGATATAAAAAATGAAATTCAAAACATAAGATTACTTAGGGTACAAATTAAAGATGTGCCCAATTTCTCACACCTTCTCTTCTGCAGGTGAATTTATAACATTCAACAACACACTATGAGTATTTCTGTCTTGTATTAAGTATCGATTATGTTGTAGTATACTGTAAAACCATTCTTTATATATTTAAACTAGACTGTGACTATGAATTAAGACTGTTTGATTTTTTTGACATGTTCCATAATCAAGCTGTGAAGCGAATACCATGGAATATAAATAAATAAAGGGACATCATTTTCTTTTTACTAAAATTTCCAATATTATCCTGACTATATCTTTAAATTAACGATTGGGAACCGGAAATACTGTTTGCTGTCCCCTTCCACGACCGAAGTTTGACAACACTAGTATAAAATACAATACAATTAACTTTACTAGGTATAGGAGGGAAGAAAAGTAGTTCATTCATTTACGTAAACTAGGAAATATTACGATTTTGAATTTGATCTTTGTTTGTCGGGTTTTTATTTAATCAAAATACAGTATAGTATTAATAGTAAGTGCTTTTACTCACGAACTGAACTATCCAATCGGACGTATTTATTATGCAATATATAGTATACTGTCTACAGCACATTAGCATGCAATATTTTCAGTGCATTAAAATTTTAAAAATAATTAAAATATGGATATTTAAACAAATTATTGAAAATGGTGGTCGTTCATTTCGATACAGGCTTCAGTTCTTTTGTGTATATTATCAAAAATGTTTTCAAGCATATCTTCTGAAATTGAATGTATGATTTTTTGAATGGAATTATTTAATTCTATTGTTGTTGGATGTTCAGCAAACACAACTGTTTCACAGTAACCCCAAAGAAATAATGCAAAGCACTCAAATCAGGCGACATGGGGAGCTATAATTCTACGCTTGTTTAAATAAATCTGTTTCTACTCTATAACAGTATACGTTAAGTACTGTCAATTCTATGCCCGATCCGCATAGACAAATTTACTCAGATATGCTTTATAGTGTCCGTCCATGTGTACGAGGATCTTAGAAAGGGAGAAACTCTCGTGACACTTACAGAGGAGCCAGCAGAAACGCTTGGGGGAAACCGGGATGCGACGTAACCAAACGGAGGCATAGTACCTGTGCGAAAATATGATCAGTAGTGAATGAATGCTCTTTCTTCACTGATAAATGCGATCATATTTCTGGAACACACTATACTCACTTGCCGTAAGACGACTTTGAGGCTTTGGTTGTGTGTGGAAGTTTGCTGCTAGAAGGAGTGGGAGTGAAGTATATTAAAAAATCAGGTACAATAAAAATTGTAGTACAAATAAAATGATGTCCCTGTGCAATACAATACAATACAACCCATTACTTATAGACACTGAAACATAAACTGAATAGACGTTCCGTGGTTTCTAGTTCATCCATTGATTCGTTTGTAAAGCCAATTACTTCAGCCCTTGCTAATAAAACTGCAGCATCAGAATTGACATTGATGTATGCATCATGAAACATGAAAATGAATGTGTAAGCTTATCCATCTAAAATACAAGGACTCATTTATGCATCTATTACATAAGAATACTGCACAACATTAAATCAATTTCGATAAAAAAAAATGGACTTGTGTTGTTTATGCAATTATCAATTACATTGGTTTACACGTGTCCAACAGATGTCTGCCAAGAATAATGAAATGTCACCAACAAGATGGATAAGACAACTCAGACGACTACTAAACAGTTGAGATCGCAACGAATTGACCAATGATCCAAATACATTTAGCCTAGATCTATAGTGACTATTACACTTTTACTACGTCATACTACTTTTGACCAATAAAACAGTACGAAAGGACGTGTTTCAACCAATCGTGGCTGTTTGTCCTACAATTTTTATCATTTCTCTAGCATTTGTTAACTTTTATCACTTCCATAGTATTTGTTTTTATCACTTTCTTAGCATTTGTTTCTTTGTTTGCCAACATTTCAAACTGCAAATTCTTTACGGTACTATAAAACATGCTTTGCGATCGTCATTTGTTTCCCGCATAGATAGTCAACTGAAAATGGCGGCTCCGTTCAAACGTTTTGGTGAAGCTAACATTAGTGAAATAGAATTTTAGTAAGTAAATTAATATATATTTTATTGTTTTAGAGTACTTTATTTCTCCTAATCTTTATACACTTTCTTCTGTTTTTATTACCTCCCTACCATTTGCTTCTTTGTTTGCCAACATTTCAAACTGCAAATTCTTTACGGTAGGCCTGCTATAAAACATACTTTGCGATCGTCATTTTTACCGCATAGTCAGTCAACTGGAAATGGCGGCTCCGTTAAAACGTTTTGGTGTACTAACATTAGTGAAATAGAATTTTAGTCAGTCAATTAATATATATTTTTTGTGTTAGAGTACTTTATTTCTTTTAATTTTGCATACTTTCTTCTAGTTGTGTAATAGTCAATAAATCCCACTCGAGTTTTGATTTTCTCTAAATAAATCACAAAATCTAGTGAGATTACTGTTTATATGGTGGTGATTGTGATAAAGTGACTGGTTGTTTACAAACTCGTAAAATATGTAATTGAGGGGTTGGGTGCAAGAAAGGCACTTCTCTCAAATGCAAGTTTTGAGAAAATTGATGTTGAAAATTCAAACCGTAATAAATGTGATCTATGCACGCTTTTACATTTTGGGTACTCCTGACCTCTATGATCACAGTATTTAACTACAACTTGGTGATCATATGCATAACAGATCAGAGAACACAGTAAAGCGTTTTACTTAAAAAGGGCACATCCTCCAAAATGGACTTCTTGAACCCAGCCCCTCAATTGTAAAACAAATTTTCCTTTCATGATACCTTCTCAGTTACTTATAATTGTTATAATTTTCCTTCTTTCGAGGAATTTCTCACACCAATAATTTGGTTCATCGTACTGCGTAAAGTTTTTTCTTCTTTTTGCTCTGATAGAAATACAATGAAACTATCATGATGAGGCTGGCGTGAGAGACAGTTTTGACTCCGGCTGAAAGGTCAGAATGTGGGTATTTTATGTTGGAGATGTAATTTAAATTTCCTGGAAAGCAACTGGAATTTGTAATAAGAAAATATTATTGCGACAGTAATTTTCAATTAGTAATAATTTCACAGTTATATCATTCACTATAATCTGTAATTAAAATACGTAGAAAAAGTTGTATCTTACTCCCACAGCAGTCTTCATGTGACTTTTATAATGATGATCGACGGGAGGCTCATAAATTTATCATCCACCAGAGTTATTCTTACTTTATATCCAGCGGACTAGGAACAGATCACAGCTGCATCATTAAAAAGTGAAAATATCCATTTCCAAGAAGTAATGCTTTATAATATGAAATATAAGAACTGCGAACGTATGCAAGTGAGAATTAGATTTCGTCTTTCATTTATATTTGTAAACTATATTTATTTTTAACGAATATTAAACAGTAAAAACTAATTTAATGTATTCGCTTGTTCATAATGAATATAATTAAATTTAATCTCTACACAATTGCGAATTGTTTAGTATTTTATAATTTTAATGCTGTAATTTAGGACGCGATAGGACTTTAAATGGGATGTTATTACTGTAAGAAGAATAAAATACTAGGTGATACAAGTAACTTTAATCTGTACACAATTTCGACTACTTTAAAAACTTATAATTTTAATGCCGTAATTTAGGACCCGGTAGCACTTTAAATGGGATGTTATTACTGTAAGAAGAATAAAATAATAGGTGATACAATTAACTTTAATCTGTACACAATTTCGACTAGTTTAATAACTTATAATTTTAATGCTGTAATTTAGAACGCAATAGCATTTTAACTGGGATGTTATTACTGTAAGAAGAATAAAATAATAGGTGATATAATTAACTTTAATCTGTATACAATTTCGACTAGTTTAATAACTTATAATTTTAATGATGTAATTTAGGAACCGATAGGACTTTAAATGGGATGTTATTACTGTAAGAAGAATAAAATAATAGGTGATACAATTAACTTTAATCTGTATACAATTTCGACTAGTTTAATAACTTATAATTTTAATGCTGTAATTTAGGCCCCGATAGCACTTTAAATGGGATGTTATTACTGTAAGAAGATTAAAATAATAGGTGATACAATTAACTTTAATCTGTACACAATTTCGACTAGTTTAGTAACTTATAATTTTAATGCTGTAATTTAGGACTCGATAGCATTTTAAATGGGATGTTATTACTGTAAGAAGAATAAAATAATAGGTGATACAATTAACTTTAATTTGTACACAATTTCGACTAGTTTAATAATTTATAATTTTAATGCTGTAATTTAGGACTCGATAGCATTTTAAATGGGATGTTATTACTGTAAGAAGAATAAAATACTAGGTGATACAATTAATTTTAATTTGGACACAATTTCGACTAGTTTAATAATTTATAATTTTAATGCTGTATTTTAGGACCCGGTAGCACTTTACATGGGATGTTATTACTGTAAGAAGAATAAAATAATAGGTGATACAATTAACTTTAATCAGGACACAATTTCGACAAGTTTAATAACTTATAATTTTAATGCTGTAATTTAGGACGCGATTGCACTTTAAATGGGATGTTATTACTGTAAGAAGAATAAAATAATAGGTGATACAATTAACTTTAATTTGTACACATTTTCGACTAGTTTAATAATTTATAATTTTAATGCTGTAATTTAGGACTCGATAGCATTTTAAATGGGATGTTATTACTGTAAGAAGAATAAAATACTAGGTGATACAATTAACTTTAATTTGTACACAATTTCGACTAGTTTAATAATTTATAATTTTAATGCTGTAATTTAGGACCCGGTAGCACTTTAAATGGGATGTTATTACTGTAAGAAGAATAAAATAATAGGTGATACAATTAACTTTAATTTGTACACATTTTCGACTAGTTTAATAATTTATAATTTTAATGCTGTAATTTAGGACTCGATAGCATTTTAAATGGGATGTTATTACTGTAAGAAGAATAAAATACTAGGTGATACAATTAACTTTAATTTGTACACAATTTCGACTAGTTTAATAATTTATAATTTTAATGCTGTAATTTAGGACCCGGTAGCACTTTAAATGGGATGTTATTACTGTAAGAAGAATAAAATAATAGGTGATACAATTAACTTTAATTTGTACACATTTTCGACTAGTTTAATAATTTATAATTTTAATGCTGTAATTTAGGACTCGATAGCATTTTAAATGGGATGTTATTACTGTAAGAAGAATAAAATACTAGGTGATACAATTAACTTTAATTTGTACACAATTTGGACTAGTTTAATAATTTATAATTTTAATGCTTTAATTTAGGACCCGGTAGCACTTTAAATGGGATGTTATTACTGTAAGAAGAATAAAATAATAGGTGATACAATTAACTTTAATTTGTACACATTTTCGACTAGTTTAATAATTTATAATTTTAATGCTGTAATTTAGGACTCGATAGCATTTTAAATGGGATGTTATTACTGTAAGAAGAATAAAATACTAGGTGATACAATTAACTTTAATTTGTACACAATTTCGACTAGTTTAATAATTTATAATTTTAATGCTGTAATTTAGGACCCGGTAGCACTTTACATTGTATGTTATTACTGTAAGAAGAATAAAATAATAGTTGATACAATTAACTTTAATCTGGACACAATTTCGACTAGTTTAATAACTTATAATTTTAATGCTGTAATTTAGGACGCGATAGCACTTTAAATGGGATGTTATAACTGTAAGAAGAATAAAATAATAGGTGATACAATTAACTTTAATCTGTACACAATTTCGACTAGTTTAATAATTTATAATTTTAATGCTATAATTTAGGACGCGATGGCACTTTAAATGGGATGTTATTACTGTAAGAAGAATAAAATAATAGGTGAGACAATTAACTTTAATCTGTACACAATTTCGACTAGTTTAATAATTTATAATTTTAATGCTGTAATTTAGGACCCGGTAACACTTTACATGGGATGTTATTACTGTAAGAAGAATAAAATAATAGGTGATACAATTAACTTTAATCTGTACACAATTAAGACTAGTTTAATAACTTATAATTTTAATGCTGTAATTTAGGACCCGATAGCACTTTAAATGGGATGTTATTACTGTAAGAAGAATAAAATAATAGGTGATACAATTAACTTTAATCTGGACACAATTTCGACTAGTTTAATAACTTATAATTTTAATGCTGTAATTTAGGACTCGATAGCATTTTAAATGGGATGTTATTACTGTAAGAAGAATAAAATAATAGGTGATACAATTAACTTTAATCTGGACACAATTTCGACTAGTTTAATAACTTATAATTTTAATGCTGTAATTTAGGACTCGATAGCATTTTAAATGGGATGTTATTACTGTAAGAAGAATAAAATAATAGGTGATACAATTAACTTTAATCTGGACACAATTTCGACTAGTTTAATAACTTATAATTTTAATGCTGTAATTTAGGACTCGATAGCATTTTAAATGGGATGTTATTACTGTAAGAAGAATAAAATAATAGGTGATACAAATAACTTTAATCTGGACACAATTTCGACTAGTTTAATAACTTATAATTTTAATGCTGTAATTTAGGACGCGATAGCATTTTAAATGGGATGTTATTACTGTAAGAAGAATAAAATAATAAGTGATTATATATTCAGCTTCAGCAAAGTAAGCTCAATGTTCTGCAGCATCTGTGTCTGATAGATGTATGAGTGGTATGATTCATATTTAATCACCAGTGAAGGGTGACTACTCTGTACATGCTCATAATAATTGAATGTGTAATTTCGAAAATGGCATATATCTGAAAAGTAAATATGTTAAAGAATTTTAAAAAAGCTGTTTTAATTTTCAACCGTTGTACCCAGACCAACAAAACTTTACAGTTATAATTTTAGGGTCGAAACACAAAGAAAAACATATACCTAAGATATTATCACATGATTTTTTTATTTTTATTTTTTGGAGATGTGCCCTTTTCGAAATACATGGGCAAGGTTTAGTAATAAGCAAGAATTTTAAAACAAAAAAGATAAAAGCAATAACACCAGTAATAACATAAAAAATATGTGTTCATCGACAAATATTAAATGACTATGAGTAGGCCTATTTGAAGAAAAATGATATACTAAAATCAATCAGAAGCCCTATTCTGGCATGTCATCGGACGCCATAAATGGTCACTGCAATATTTCCTGTTAGACCTTTTTTTTAATTTTGAACGTATTTGCATTTCTACTTTAACAATGTCTGCTATTTGTAGTTGGTTGATCGATACTTTGCTATTGTAAGATGGATAATCTGTACTGTTAGGTATTGGAGCGCAACAATTTTTTACTTTTGAAAGACTGAACATTTCTGCAGAAATATTATCTATGTCATATTTTGCGATCACTTCATCTGGTTTTTCAGGGATGAATACAAATTTATACAGTGAGGATAACAGAAATGTTACTTTCTGGTCCTTTGTTACTTGTTTTCCTTAGTTTCTCACAGAAAGCGGTTTTACTTTAAAGTTCAGGTGAGACCATTTTTTGAATCGATTATGTCTTATGTATTTACCTGTGTTACGTCAAATTTACTCGTGGTACTTGAGCTTTTGATGAGATGGGTGTATTGTTGATAACATAGAGATGTGCCTTTTTCGCAAATATAATTGGACAGCATTTCTGACAACGCATCTTCACGTTACGCCATACATTTCTGCCATTATTTTCCCTTTCCCAACAGTCAACCTATTCCTATATAATATATTGCCTTCTCTGCAGTTACAAACCCATCTCTTTCCCCACTCCTCTCTTTGTTGAACTTTGTAACAAATCGCCCCAAAATTGATTCCTAAATATAATTATTAGCCAGTATTATACCATCTTGGCCTTCATGTTAATTGCCTCGATTTGAAGCCCAAACTCGTTTAACACCCCGCAATTAGCTGTGCTTTTTCCAACGCCAAGTATTTGTTTTGGGAAATCCGTTTGTATCTTATTTAATTTTCTCGCATTTTCCCAGCTCCAACTTTCCAGACCATACAACATAGATTACCTTACAATAGCTCTATAGACTAGCTGCAATGTCACTGCAGGAATATTTGGCAGTTTAGTGATCAATTCGTTGTTGTTTAGTCAACTGTCCGAAGACAGGTTTGAACCTTATAAGTAACAACAATAAGGTATCACTCATGAGGCAACGAAGCCAGGAAATAATGAGGTAGAATGACCTGTTACTTTCCCCTTCCATCGCGTACATCGCTGAATAGAAACATATTACACTAATCAGACTTCATATGTATACAGTGTTCTTCCTCTGACACATAACTTCGAGTGACATGTACTGTCTGATACCTGACAGATAGTACATACCAGCCAAAAACTCAATAAGAGGAAACTTCGTGGTATAGTTGCAAATGATCGAAATTACACAAGACTGTTGAATCTTCGTACACTACAAGCAATAGTTTTATTTCCATATCTTATAAACTTTATAACTCTTTACCATTGCATATAACAAACATGTCATATTTTACTTTCAGAAGGATGGTGAGAAGGACATTGATGGCTAATCCAATCTACAGTGTCAATGATTGTAGCAATATTACGTTTTAGATACTATTTGTTTAACCTCATGTAATACACAAATCTGTACATTTTAACCTGATTTTATACCATTTCTTTTAAAACTTTTAACCTGTTTTTGAGTTTATCTGGTGATTATATATTTATTTTTTATTTTATTCTTACATTTTTCATATTGTAGTAGCCATGTATTATATATATCTACTCTGACGTTGTCTGTGGCTGTAAATCGCTGAATGACATTAAATTCTATCTATCTATCTATCTATCTATCTATCTATCTATCTATCTATCTATCTATCTATCTATCTATCTATCTATCTATCTATCTATCTATCTATCTATCTATCTATCTATCTATCTATCTATCTATCTATCTATCTATCTATCTATCTATCTATCTATCTATCTATCTATCTATCTATCTATCTATCTATCTATCTATCTATCTATCTATCTATCTATCTATCTATCTATCTATCTATCTATCTATCTATCTATCTATCTATCTATCTATCTATCTATCTATCTATCTATCTATCTATCTATCTATCTATCTATCTATCTATCTATCTATCTATCTATCTATCTATCTATCTATCTATCTATCTATCTATCTATCTATCTATCTATCTATCTATCTATCTATCTATCTATCTATCTATCTATCTATCTATCTATCTATCTATCTATCTATCTATCTATCTATCTATCTATCTATCTATCTATCTATCTATCTATCTATCTATCTATCTATCTATCTATCTATCTATCTATCTATCTATCTATCTATCTATCTATCTATCTATCTATCTATCTATCTATCTATCTATCTATCTATCTATCTATCTATCTATCTATCTATCTATCTATCTATCTATCTATCTATCTATCTATCTATCTATCTATCTATCTATCTATCTATCTATCTATCTATCTATCTATCTATCTATCTATCTATCTATCTATCTATCTATCTATCTATCTATCTATCTATCTATCTATCTATCTATCTATCTATCTATCTATCTATCTATCTATCTATCTATCTATCTATCTCTGTCTGTCTGTCTGTCTGTCTATCTATAAATGGTAAAAAAATCCTCCTATAACTGGAAAAATGCAGTCCAGGTTTACAATATATAAGTGCTTCAGTATTCATAATATATAGACATAACAGTTCTTTCTGTTGCTGCTGCTGGATCTTTCGGAAGCTAGTAATGCACGAACCGTGTCATTGTCACATATACACAAAAGAGAGGAACACATACAAACCGTGGGGAGAAATGAATGCTGAGAAACTCGTAAAATAGATTTTATGGATCTGTATTACTCCCTTCTCCTTCTCTTCCCTCCTGCCTCATCCCGCTGATCGCCGTTCAACTGATTCGTATGGGCCGGTCTTCGGAGGTCAAGAAGTTGGGAACTATGGAAGTGTATTTTCTTCTTCAATTCTTACAGACATTCTATACCCAAAGTTTTGTTAAACATTTTTTCTCCTCTTTTCCAATACTTTCCTCTTTCTATATTGCTAGTAGACTACTGAGAAAGAAGAAAATGCTCGTGGCAAAAGTATTCAATTGGCGAATATTGGATCTATTTTCGTTGCTAGGGAAAACAAATGAACTCCTAACAACGCGTGGCTGTGCTACCCGCATTGCGTATTAGTGTCGCAGTCTGCATCTGTAACTGCGATTTGATTTTTTTTTTCAAGATACGAAGAAACTCGAGGATATGGGTCGCAAGAGCTTAAAGTAATAAGTTGCTTATTTTTGTTGCTTCATATGGCCCTGTTATTTTAATTGCTGTTTTAGGTTGAACTATAGTGTTTACACGAAATGCATTATTATAGTACGCTACACTGCAAGACAATAGTCTGTATTCTTTTGATCATCACAACTAATTACCACTATCAGAACTAATATAATATATCATCATCATTATCATCATCACCAATATCACAATAATTATTTTCGTCCACACCTGTGGAGTAACGGTCAGCGCGTCTGGCCGCGAAACCAGGTGGCCAGGGTTCGATTCCCGGTCGGGGCAAGTTACCTGGTAGAGGTTTTTTCCGGGGTTTTCCCTCAACCCAATATGGACAAATGCTGGGTAACTTTCGGTGCTGGACACCGGACTCATTTCACCGGCATTATCACCTTCATCTCATTCAGACGCTAAATAACCAAAGATGTTGATAAAGCGTCGTAAAATAACCTACTGAAAAAAAAATAATTATTATTATTTTCTTCTTTTTACGCTCATCATGATTTCATTTTTCTTCTCTGTTTTTTTATATTTATTTTTCTTGCACTCTCAATCTCTTTTCTTTAATGTAACAATTATTACAGTTACCATTATTATCATAATCATCAATCGTTATCAATAAACGTTACTTAATGATTAAAATGTTAATAATTGCGTTGTTTAATAAAGATTGTAAACCAAGTACTTTAGCAATGCCAATACCGTCACCTTAAAGGCGAATGTTTCAAAGAAGAATTCTATCAAAACACATAAATAAGCAGTTAGATATAAGATTCCTTAATTGGCATAGTTTAAATAGTCTAACTCTGGATAGCCCGACGCTTACTGTTAGGTTTCATAACTGAGGGCTGAAGCAGGGAGATTCAATATCACCTTTACTTTTTTACTTCTCTCTGGAATATGCCATTAGGAAAGTTCAGGATAACACAGAGGGTTTGGAATTGAACGGGTTACATCAGCTGATTGTTTATGCGGAGAAAATCCACAAACGATTAGGGAAAACGCGGAAATTCTAGTTGATGCAAGTAAAGCGATAGGGTTGGAAGTAAATCCCAAAAAGACAAAGTATATGATTATGTCTCGTGACGAGAATATTGTACGAAATGGAAATATAAAAATTGGAGATTTATCCTTCGAAGAGGTGGAAAAATTCAAATATCTTGGAGCAACAGTAACAAATATAAATGACACTCGGGAGGAAATTAAACGCAGAATAAATATGGGGAATGCCTATTATTATTCGGTTGAGAAGCTTTTGTCGTCTAGTCTTCTGTCAAAAATCTGAAAGTTAGAATTTATAAAACAGTTATATTACCGGTTGTTCTGTATGGTTGTGAAACTTGGACTCTCACTTTGAGAGAGGAACAGAGATTAAGGATGTTTGAGAATAAGGTTCTTAGGAAAATGTTTGGGGCTAAGAGGGATGAAGTTACAGGAGAATGGAGAAAGTTACACAACGCAGAGCTGCACGCATTGTATTCTTCACCTGACATAATTAGGAACATAAAATCCAGACGTTTAAGATGGGCAGGACATGTAGCACGTATGGGCGAATCAGAAATGCATATAGAGTGTTAGTTGGGAGGCCGGAGGGAAAAAGGCCAATGGAGAGGCCGAGACGTAGATGGGAGAATAATATTAAAATGGATTTGAGGGAGGTAGGATATGATGATAGAGACTGGATTAATCTTGCTCAGGATAGGGACCAATGGCGGGCTTATGTGAGGTAGGCAATGAACCTCCGGGTGCCTTAAAAGTAAGTAAGTAAGTAAGTAACTGTGGATAGCCCAACACACACAGCATTTACAGTCCGCGTCACCGTTTTTGGCTTGTGAAATAAGTAATGGGAGCGTTAAGTGAAAGTGTTTTATTTTTTTCGCAGTCAGTCTGACAACCGTGTTTGGCAAATGGCTGATGTGACGTGTATAGGAAGTGGTACCATTCTCAGCTGCACTAGCAACATTCTCATAAACTGAGCACTATATATCTAGGACACACGCCAAAAACGCTGGTGCCAGCTGTATATGTAATGCCCAAGATAAGTTATTGCCTAAATAAATTGATCCCAAGCAGCTTAACAGAGAACTTGATTTATTCAGAATAATTTTCATATGTCCTACCTTTGTTTCTTACATTCACAATTTTCACAAATTTGTCCCATGATTATTTTTGCCAGTATAGCTTATTTCAATGATTTTTCCCATTGTTGTTTAGTCAAAAACAATTATCACAAGATCATACTGAGTTAAAATTCAAATTCCTTTTCTCAGAACCATAATCGCCAGATGATTGGGGCATAGATTGCACAAGCTGGGCATAGTTTTCCCACTTTAGAAGGCAGCTCCTCGCACCTTCAGTTCCCACGGGAACTCGAGAGGAGTCGGTGGCAGGCTGTGACGTCACGGAGAGGTGTTGGGGGGTCGAGTGCACAATTGGAGGTTCGCGGCCATTGATCGCTCTATTTTTGTCGCAGCCGAAGAAGAGTCCTCACTCCTGCACTAGTCTGTTGCAATTGCGGCTTGCAGATTCCTTTGACACGTGCACCTTTACAAACCAAGGCGTATCAAAGTCCATCTCTTTGTTTCAGAATTAACGAGCTAGATTCATATACTCATTTCCAGTAAACAAATTCGAACAATGAAATTAAATTTACGGTTCCGTACAATAATCTTCATTAAGAAAGAACAAATCACGAAATTATGTGAGAAGCACAATATATGACATTGGAAAATTAAGATATCAATGTTTACATGCCAAGAAAATAAATTGTCATGTGTTGGTATTTTATATCAAATACTGTAGATCAGCCGTGGCGAAAAGACCATGGTGCGCCGAGCCACTGTGTAAGCTGCAATGTGCATAGCACCTATGGAGGGAGGCGGACAACCGAAGTGGAAGTTAATGTTCAGGACTTGTAACGAAGAAAGAAATGAACAAGAAAACATAGGACACATTATCACAACCTAAAATTAACTGTCTTCAGAATGTCTCTGAGACAAAGTTTCAAAATCAGGAATTATGTCACTTACTGCCAATCGTAGTTGATCACGAAGGTATCTGTCTGTCAGTCGTGATCTAAATTTGATTTTTACTATTTTCATTGTTGAAAATAATTTTTCACAAACGTAAGTTTCAGCGAACATGGCTTCTACAGAGCAAGCGAAAGAACGAAGCTTCAAATATTTATGTTTTTCCAAAGATTTGAAAAGTTCAATATCTGTCAAGTCCTTACATCTAGCTTTCATTTAACGTCACATTGTAAATCTTTGAGTTTAAATTGAAAACCTAACCGCATTATTCGTACATCTGCTGTAAAAGAATCGACGTACGGAGATAATAATAATACTACTACTACTACTACTACTACTACTACTACTACTACTACTACTACTACTACTACTACTAATAATAATAATAATAATAATAATAATAATAATAATAATAATAATAATAATAATAATAATAATAATAATAATAACACTTAACCTTTTAATGTTTCATCAGTAACATGTAGTAACTTATAATGCTGTTTTATGTTATACAACCGTTTTCCTAGTAATATTTGTGAACAAATCATACATATAATATTTTCATCATATTGTAAGCAAAAGAATGCATCCTCCCATCCTACTTGAAACTTTCGTTTTTTATAGAGGTACATGGTTTCGAGAGAGATATTGCGACGATACGCTACTCGCAGGTCCGAAACAAATACAAATAGAACTGAGTTTGACTCCAGTGAGTGAGAGGGTGGGGGTTGTAGGTAGGAAGCAAGGGAAATGCACTGCTAGCCACAATGTGCTCGTGAGTCGCATAATCTAAAGAAGTAAAAGGGAACTTCGTTTCTAAAGGTAATGCTATGGAATTTATGTGTAGCCTATTACGTATATATGTAATGTATGGTATGTATGTATGTATGTATGTATGTATGTATGTATGTATGTATGTATGTATGTATGTATGTATGTATGTATGTATGTATGTGTACGCGTGCGTACGTACGTGCACATGAGTGTAGGTATGTATGTTTTGAATTGTATTAAATATTACAATAAAATATTCAATATGGAATAAAATAAGTTACACAAGTAGAAAATACTTCATTTATTTCTAATTTATGTACATATACAAGGTTTGTGTTGTCTATCATTTACAAGTACTGAGTTATTGGCATTTATTGATGTTCTGAAAAGTAGTTTTAAAATGTTACATTTATTCGGGTCAATTTTCTACACATTTGAAGGACAAAACTAAAAATATTTTGAATAACTTATTATCAAAATACACAGTTCTCTTACACTGACTGAGTATATTGAGAATTAAATGAGCGACTTACCCAAAACATGGTAAGAAATATCAAATAAATATTTTGTTATATTTCTGTCATTGACTTATAAAATCATAGAGTGGAACTCTTTATATTACATATTTTATAATTTGAACGTTTTCGTCACTATTGTGACATCATTAGATACATGTAATTTTCAATATGGTAACCTCATTTATGTTGCATTAACAAATACCTAAATTTGATTATGAAAATATGGACACCTGCAATGATATTGTTACTAGTAGCAAAAGTAAGGAAATATTTTTTATGCATATTCTTTTGGTAATACGAGTAATATATGTTCAGTGTTTAGTAATGTTAAATATTATTTTGTTGTTACTTTGTAATCTTGTTGCAGTGACAATGAACACATTCTCTTTAAATACAAAGTTACTTAGTTACATAGATTAATTAAAAAGTCATTATATTAGTGATCTTTTATAATAATAAATGCCTTAGTTGGTGTAATATGTTTTATTATCAAAAGTTGATTTATTGTCGAAAACAATAATGGGGAAATACCTCACACTGACACAATTCCGCCCTCTTCCGCCAAGAATGTCTTGCTCTTTGAACGATAATACAGTATTTCGTGCAGCCCCAATAATTGCATTCAACAGATGCTCTTTCGTTTCTGTCCCTTCATGTAGCCTCACAACTAGAAGACGCAGAGAATGAGATCAGGCGATCGCTTCGGCCATGCATAAGGCTAGTTGCTTCCAATCCATCTGCCTGGATACCATTCATTCAAATGACGCTTCATCTTGAATTAGCCACATACTCAACCGTGTTGCCACTGGTACAGCGTCCGGTAGTTCAATCTCCACAAAGCCAAAATACACAGCATCAGTGGACTGACTGTAGCGTTTCTCTCTCTCTTCACTTGTACATATTGTATACTGTAGAGGTCCACACCTGTGGAGTAACAGTCAGCGCGTCTGACTGCGAAACCAGGTGGCCCGGGTTCGAATCCCGGTCGGGGCAAGTTACCTGGTTGAGGTTTTTTCCGGGGTTTTCCCTCAACCCAATACGAGCAAATGCTGGGTAACTTTCGGTGCTGGACCCCGGACTCATTTCACCGGCATTATCACCTTCATATCATTCAGACGCTAAATAATTTAGATGTTGATACAGCGTCGTAAAATAACCCAATAAAGAAAATATATATACTGTAGAGTGTCGTCTGAGTAACTGATACAGGAATAGCTTCCACGTAACGCCAGCTCACGCGTCTCACAATGCTGCCACATCTCAATAACAAAGACGGCTATATGTTTATATGACAAAATATATTTGTTTTTGACTATAAAATACTCTGCAATACTTTATAGTACACAATTACAATAACCTTATATACGTAGATCTTTCCGTAAGAACAGGAAGTTTTTTTTGTCAAACTGGAAGGTTTTTAAACACAAGACAAGATATAAATCAACTTTACTGTAGAACGGTAATTCATTTTTGTAGAATCACAAATTTATTTTGTGCGAGATCGTGCGTATTTGCTTGTTTTCCGCACAGAACCAATACGCGATAAGTGTGAAATACCACATTCAGTATTACCAACGTAATACACATAACAATTTCCCTCTTCTTACCGCTTAAGCGCGACATTCACTTTACTGCTTTAGGCTTTTAACATATTATTTTTAGAGATGTTTAACACAGAAAACATTTTATAGCAACAATGTTGAAGAAAGATATTTTGGTTTTCCGAAGTTGCCGTCATTAAACAGAAACCAACATGGAGATTTCATTGCAACTAATTAGAAATTCGTCTTTCAGGTATGTAATAAACGATCTTCGCACAAAATAATGTACGATACATGAGCGGTATGTTCGTTTTCATGTTCTCGGAAATCAAAAAAGCTCAACTACGTTTCTCTTTTTCAATCTTTTCCTCGACCATGAAAACGTCAACATACCGCTCTTGTAACGAATATTACTATTTAAGGACTACTATTTTTTGCTAAGATTTAAAAGAAATTATTCATTTTTCACCGCTTCCTTTATGACGTTCTGCATCAAAATGTAGCTATGAATGTCATTAGACATTACAGCTCCACATGGCGTGGAGTCAGCATTGCATGAAAGATGATAGTAATTATAATTATTGTGTAAATTTTGGGAGTTACGGTAAAAAAAACTAAAAAGGATAACAATATCATATCCAGTCCACATCTGTGGAGTAACGGTCAGAGCGTCTGGCCGCGAAACCAGGTGGCCCGGGTTCGATTCCCGGTTGGGGCAAGTTACCTGGTTGAGGTTTTTCCGGGATTTTCCCTCAACCCAATATGAGCAAATGCTGGGTAACTTTCGGTGCTGGACCCCGGACTCATTTCACCGGCATTATCACCTTCATCTCATTCAGACGTTAAATAACCTAAGATGTTGATAAAACGTCGTAAAATAACCTAAAAAAATATAATATCCTAATTGAACTGGCTGGGATATGAATCGGAACCCTCTGCATTTAAATCCGATGCTACAGCGCTAGTTTCAATACATGTGGTCCAATATTAAATTATACACAGATTTATTACCAATTTATGAAAACGTAATCATACAATATAGCATTTATTTGAAGAGTAGGTTCTGCTCCTTCATTTTATATTACCAATATTAAGCTGTGCCATGATGCAAACTTGTAATCAGCATTCCCAGTGCGGATGTTGGTATAAATCCACATGTTATTACAAATTGTTTCAGCTTCCCATTGGAAAACACAGAATAGTGTGCCCATAATTCTTGTTTCCCAGAATTGTCCTTTATCTTAGGATGATGGCAAGTTCGTTTTTATTTAATTGCTGGCTCTAATCCAATATCACTGGGTACCTCGAGGCTTTAATCTACCATAGGCTGTGTGCAAAGTTTCAGTAAGACAATGACCATAGAAGAGAACAGTGTTCACTCTGAAATTTAACAATACTGTATGAGTTGACTGATTGATTTACTGTACTTGCTGTTTGAACTTCCAGATTGGATTGACTTGATTTCATAATTGGACCGAATCCGTTACTGAACTGATGTAATCTGTGCTTGGTAACACTAATTTCACGACTGGATAGACTGAATTATTTCCCGACTATTTAATGACCGACTGAGATAAACTACTGAAGTGACTTGACTGTCTAGAGCAGGCATGCCAGAAATGATACGCTGAATGTGCAGTGTACAATACGTGCGCGGGATCGCCGGTCTGTGCAGTTCTTAGCCGGAGGGGTGTACAAGAATCTATTCTGCGCTTCTAGTGTTAGATTAAGTTGACATTTGGACATTATAAACACACTTTAGGCGCAAAATTCATCATTCAGATTGTTCTTCTCAAAATTGTGAATGTCCCATATTAACCGAATCCTCAGAAGTTAAGTATTTAGGCATTACAATCTACCAACACTTACGATGGAACAAACATATTACATATTTATGCATTAGATTACGTAAAACAATTATGTCTTTGTTATACTTCGGTCATATTTACCAATTAATATTTTACGTCTCATTTATTTAGCTTTATTTCAATCCATTCTCCAGTATGGAATTTTAGGGTGGGGAAATGCTTGTAATTCTAATCTCACTCCACTAATACTTATTCAGAAAAGAATTATTAAAATATGCCTTAATAAACCAATTGATTACTCATCTGAGCTATTGTTCACTGATTTTAATGTTTTGAAAATTAAACAGATTTATTATATTGCCTTATTAATCTTCATACATAAAAACCGTAATAAATTCAAATTGTATCATCATAAATATGGAACTAAAAGATCCGATTTTATACGACTAGAGGAACCAAAGTGTTTCACAAGCACAGCTGTGAGCCATGGTACCTACTTTGGTCCAAGGTTATACAATAAAATAATTGATAAATACCCAAATTTGGAAAATTTTAGTATCAGGAATTTCAAAAATAGCGTTAGGAATTTAATTTTTAAAGAATATATATTGATTTAATATGTATATGTATTTGTATGACTTAAATTGTTAAAATTGAAATTGTATTTTTAAATTTAATTTATTCCTGTAATTTTTTTTTTCTTGACCCATTTTGTGTCAAAAAATTATCTTTGTGTTTATCTTTGTGTTTAGATATTTCCCTGAGCACGAGTTTTTTACTCCTTCAGGGAAGAACTAAGATTGTATTTCTGTCAATGTTATTTTATTAACAATAAACAACAATAAACATAGCAGAAGGAAAAAAAACCACAATTATTGTTAGCGTCTATATTTGACAATTTTATTGTAACAAAAGAAACATTAGGGTTGCTCAGTTATGATTAAAAAATCAGTGGTTTATAAAGCATCATTTAATAATAATAATAATAATAATAATAATAATAATAATAATAATAATAATAATAATAAAAACAATAATTTATTTTAACTGACAGAGTTAAGGCCATTCGGCCTTCTCTTCCACTCAACCAGTATGATAGAAAATTACTACATTGCTATGAATATAACATAATTAATATAATACAATACAAAGCAATACAGTACTACAATACAATATAATATATAATTAATATAATACAATGACAATTCTTTTTATCTTCATAACAACAATAAAATAATTATGTAATAATAATAATAATAATAATAATAAAAATAATAATAATAATAAT
This sequence comes from Periplaneta americana, assembly GCF_040183065.1. Taxonomy (NCBI): domain Eukaryota; kingdom Metazoa; phylum Arthropoda; class Insecta; order Blattodea; family Blattidae; genus Periplaneta; species Periplaneta americana. Next base: position 139,967,339 of record NC_091127.1, read on the forward strand.
AATAAAAATAATAATAATAATAATAATAATAAAAATAGTCATACTTAAATTAAATTAAATTATTAAACTAGATCACAATTATAACTTCAATTTGACTGCGCCCGTAAGAAATCGTTTAGCCTTATCTTGAAAGTGATTTTTGTATGGCAGCCCCTAATCTTCTGAGGTAGAGAATTCTATTCATGGGGGACTGAGACAGTAAAAGAGGATGAATAGTGGGATGTTCTATGGGCAGGAATTGCTAGGGTTTGGCTCTCCTGTGACCTGGTGTTTAGATTATGATTGGAGGATAAGTAGTTAAACCAGGAACGAAGATAATTTGGAGTAGAAGTGTGGAGACCTCGAAACAGAACAGACAGCGAATGAAGTGTTCTACGGTTATTAAGTTGCAGCCAGGATAAAGATTTGAACGAGGGTATAATATGGTTAAATTTGTGAGCACTGCTGATGAATCTGACACACACATTGTGTACACGCTGCAGCTTGTTCGAAAGTTCAGTTGTCAAGTCTGTAAGTATTACGTCGCAGTAGTCAAACAGTGGTAATACGAGGGTTTAGCACTAGAGTCTGTTTTAATTCTGGCGGAAAAAAGTGTCTGAATGGGTTAAGAGAATGCATATATAATATATATGCACATAAGAATTATATACAAATATAAATATTGCAGTAATTTCGAAACAAAAAAAAAACGAACACAGTATTTCATTTTACATAGTAGGTACTAATTATTTAAAAGTAATACTCTTTCATTGTTCGTTAAGCATTATTGGGACCATTGGTACACAAATGTTGAATATCTTAGTAAGCATTGTAATAACAATTTTCAGAGAAGTCAATGTATAATATAATATAATATGAATGTTTATTTTGTTATTCAGTCAAATGACTTGTCAGTATTTTAAAAAACATCAATAAAACTTATAAATATAAATATTCATTGAGCCCACACCTGTGGAGTAACGGTCGGCGCGTCTGGCCGCGAAACCAGGTGGCCCGGGTTCGATCCCAGTCGGGGCATGTTACCTAGTTGAGATTTTTTCCGGGGTTTTCCCTCAACTAAATACGAGCAAATGTTGGGTAACTTTCGGTGCTGGATCTCGGACTCATTTCACGGGCATTATCACCTTCATTTCATTCAGACGCTAAATAACTTAGATGTTGATACAGCGTCGTAAAATAACCCAATAAAAAATATATTCATTGAAGTTAAGGTTAATATAATGCTAACGTTTTCGCCTATTTGGCATCTCCAGACACTTTTCAAACAATATCATGTGATACTTATTACAGTAAAAAGAATAACTGTGGATTTATACAATAATCAATCTTAAAACTAACATATTAAAATGATGTATACAAATTAAATAATAATAAGCTATATATGAGTTAATTTTGCTTTAATATGTGTGATAGTTTGAACCGATTAATCCTCATCTCTACTTCAATTTACGACAATAATTAAAACATGATTAGAACCAAGGTAAAATTGGATTCATATTATATAAAATATTACCATGCAATAAAAATTGACTACTTCTATAAATGACCTATGAATATATATCTTAGACATATTTTTACCATTTACTGGTTTGTGTCATTATTATTGACACTATTAAAATGTTAAAATTACATAATCTTATGTTTCTTATTGATTCCAGTATTAAACTTCATATTGAGCAGATGTCGAAATAATTCTGATGGGTGAAACGTAGAATGTAGGTATGCCTTTCAAAACCGGAAGTTGAGTCGTTCATGATGCATTTCGTTGTGTAATATACGAGACGCATCCAGAAAGCAAGTTTCCCTATTTAAAAAAAAAAGAACACACACTTTCAGGAAAACATTTATTGGCAACAGGTACAGCAATGTTTCAGCTATTTTTCAACATAGCCACCATCAGAATTGAGACACTTGTCGTATCGTGGGATCAACTTTTGTATCCCTCTGTCGTAGAACTCTGCCGCCTGTGAATGGAACCAGAGTGTGACAGACGTCTTCAGCTCTTCGTCGTTGCCAAAACGATCACCGGAGGACAAGAATTTCTTGAGGTGCAAGAAAACGTGAAAATCGCTGGGAGCAAGATCAGGACTGTAGGGTGGGTAATGAAACAACTCCCAGCCAAATTCCGTCAAAACAGCTGCTGTGCGCCGAGCCGTATGTGGACGAGCATTGTCATGGAGGAGCACAACACCTGCAGTAAGCATTCCACGCCTCTTGTTTTGAATGGCACGTCGCAATTTTCGCAGTGTTTCAAACTAACGGTCAACGTTCAGTTTTTCACCTCTTGGAAGGAAGTCAATGAGCAGAATGCCCTTCCTGTCCCAGAACACCGTGCATATCACTTTCCGTACAGACAGCGTCTGTTTGAATTTCGTCCTGACCGGAGATCCACTATGCCGCCAATGCATTGATTGCTGCTTGGTTTCCGGGGTGAAGTGCGAAATCCAAGTCTCATCGCCCGTGACGATCTGTCGAGGAACTCGTCGCCGTCATCGTGATACCGTTGCAGAAATGTCAGTGCTGCTCCTAAACGTTGCATTTTGTGTTCGGGAGTTTTTCGGCACCCACCTGGCACACACTTTTTTCAACAGCAGGTGCTTAGTGACAATCTCATGCAACAAGGATAGCGATATCTGCGGAAAATGGCTGCTCAGCTCCGTAATCGTGAAGCGACGGTTCTCCATGATGCACTGCTGCACCAGCTCAACACGATCATCATTGATGAGGGACGGTCGCCCACTGCGCTCTTCATCATGGACACTTTGATGACCTTCGGAAAACTGCCTACATCAGCGACGCACCATCTGCTTACTCATGATGTTCGGCCCATAGACCTGACAGAGCTGCCGATGAATTTCGATTGGCACAATGCTTTGTGCATTAAAGAACTTTATCACCGACCGAACCTCGCAGGCGGCGGGAGAAGGAATAAGAGCTTCCATTTCGGACCACTGCTGCCACGCTACTGGCACCAGGCGGGACCTGTCCGGTTAGCATATGTTTGATATGTCAGAGATCTGTTACGCATGCACAATTGACACGGCTAATTACGTTTACTTTCAAGGGGAAAAAATCGGTAAACTTACTTTCGGGATGCGCCTCGTAAGTGTATCGTAACTAACATAAAACACGAAAATGGCAAATATTATTGAATGATTTCTTATGAATCCTCACATTTAAATTCAAACTACTGACTGTAGAAATATGAATTGCATAGATCTTATGTTTTCGGGGTTGAGTTGTGTATCCAGGAATCAATTTAGAATAAAATTGTCTTTCTGTAATGAAATATAGAGTATATTATAAATAAGAATATATTATGTAATAATCTATGACGGTTGTGTTAATGTAGCCTATCTACGAAGTGCTGTGGATGACGTATTAACGAAGTATCATGACTATTGTTTCAGTGTGAATGACCTGTGGTTATTTTCGTTTGTCTATATGTTGCGCGGATGAATATTGTATGGCTTGTAACTTGAACTATTTCTTTAGAGGTTATATAGGGGGTTTCGGACATGGATCAAATTTTCGTTAAGGATGCAATTATCTTTTAAAAATTGTTTTGTGATATAGTATTATTCAGCTGAATTTATTAGTGTACTGTCTACACCAGATTTCAAAATTTTGATTGTTTCGGAGCGGTGACTTAATTCATGTCCTGTGTCAATCAAATGAGTAGCATATGTAGATTTTTTACCCACTCCGTATATGTGTATACATTATCAGCTTCATATTTGTCCAATCAATTGTGCTGAAAGCAAGTTAAGGAGCAACATAAAAGAAAGATAGTAAGTTTATAACATGAAGGAAATGGGTAACAGCGAAAAATGATACAATCAGAATGGAAAATGAGAACTAATTTAATATTGAAATTAATATTATAGGTCCAGCAATTAGCAGTTAAAATTCTAAACAATATTGAACCAACAAATTGTACAGCAATTAATTAAATCTAATTATCTGCGTTTTAATGTAATTTATGGACAAAATTGCATAATTGACAATAACGTGATATATTTTAATTACAGTATTTATGTAGAAACAAGGAGCTAAATATGTATGAAAGAACGTAGCAACAAACTGAAATGATGAGTTTGATTCTGTGTATGGAAATAAAAATAAAATTTGAACTTCAAGTGAAAACGAAATGAGAATAATTAATGGTGTACAAATTATGTCTTTGAGAGATTTAGTATATAGTTCTGTGATAGAAAAGAAAGGCAAAACGGTAAGGAAAATAAGATACGCATGAAGTTACATAAAAATTTCCTTTTAATAAATAATAATTGACATCCTTTTGATCGTAGAGATGACGCATAAAATTACGTAGTACACCTGAACGAACAGAAGTTTATGCTCTTGTGCAGTTCAGTTATATAGTCCCGTCGCTCTAATTTCCGGAAGCCAATCACGTTGCAGATCGGCTACATTTAAACGTGTGCGTCTTGTGATTCGCTGATGAAGAAGTTACGCATTTCCTAAGGCTCGATAAATACTTAACATAATCGCCCGCCATTTTGGCTCTTTCGTTGGCGTTCGCAGAAAGCAAACGAGAACTTTAATTGCCGCTCAATTATTTGCTGAATTACAGTGCGTTTGATTTATTATAATAGGAGCTACGACATGATAATGTTTAACGGTGTGGCAAATAGATCCCTCGTCTGGTAGCTCAGCAAAGAAAGAACAAAAATGGCGAACGATTACTACCTACCTAGACTTTATAGAGCCTTGACTTCGTGACAAAAAGAGGAGTCACGCCGGGAATAACAGCGTCGCTTTTATAATACTTAATTGATACAAATAAAATACCAATACATAATTATAGTGCATGCAAAATGAATTAGAAACAACACAAGGATAACAATGAAGGTACAATATAACATATAAAATGCAATATAAAAGTAAAAATAGAATATAAAAATTCGCCGTCGTAGTTCAGTTGGTAGCGCGCCTGCTCGCCATCCGGAGCAGCGCTCTCGCGCGGGCCTGACTCCCCGCCAGGGCTCCCTCTGAAAATTTAATAGAGCAGATTAGCACAATTAGAGAGATTGTGCATTACACATAATTAGAAGAACTGTAGACAAATGTGGAAGAAGAAACTCACAATTATGATTTTTGAGGAAGGAGAGCATTAGAAAGACAATGACATGATAGGGCCACTCCTTTTCGATTGCAGCGCTATTTTACTACTTAATTAATTTATTATTCCCAAAAAATGAATTTCACCGGCAATCGAAAAGTATTGGGAATAAATTTGAATAAGGAACAAAAAAAAAGTTTCCATCCCAGGCAATATTCGAACCGCGAAAGTCTTAGTTACCAGTCTATCGTGCTCTGGAGTGAATAAGGCTCTGAAATCAGCAACAAGGGTCGGTCCGTTTTTTTTTTGCCACTACTGTGCTACATCGTCGTCGTTCTGGCAGAAATCACTAAGTCCAAAATTATTGTGTTCAGTTACATCGATTTTAAAGTTTAATTGAATTTTAAAAATCTGTTTTTCCATAATTTAACATATTTTTTTCTTCTGATTACATCTCCTAGTTAGTTGTATCAGCATAAATGTGAAGTTGTTGCCATGTAGATACGCATTATTTCTTAAAATATACAAAATAATGGGCTTCGTCAATTTTGGACTTAGTGACTTCTGTCTGAACGACTACGATTCATATTTTGTGACTCGAAAATTAAAAACACATCAATACAGAGCCTTAGTATTTAGTATTTATTTATTTAATCTCGTAGAGATAAGGCCGTCAGGCCTTCTCTGCCCCTCTACCAGGGGATTACAACTATAACATGAACATTAAGATTACAATTAATATTAAATTTACAATTACAATTACAATAAAAATTAAAGTACGACAAGAATACCTGATTAATGAAAGCTAGACATTTTATCACAAAAATTAAGAACAAAGATTATTTTTGAATTTACTAAATTACAAATTAAACCTACAATAACAAAATTCTATAGTGATGAAATTACCGGATATTGAAATATTTTGTGATAGATTAAGAGAACTATTTACAAGAAACCATGTCTGAACGAGTCTCAATTACTGACCAAGTGCCTAGTAAGTTCGCGTTTGAATTCAATTTTATTTCGACAGTCCCTGATGCCAGCAGGTAACGAATTCCAGAGTCTTGGCAGGGCTATTGTGAAAGAGGATGAGTATGAGGAGGTTCGATGGGATGGTATTGTTAGTATTGTTTCATGACGAGAGCGTGTGTTCAGATTGTGGTGGGAAGAAAGGTAAGTGAAGCGAGACGACAGGTACGGAGGAATAGAAGAGTTCAAGATTTCGAAGAGAAGGAGAAGTGAATGTAAATTTCTTTTCTTATCTAGTTCAAGCCAACCTATTGCTTCCAGGGATGGGGTAATGTGATCATATTTACGAACATTGCTTACAAAACGTACACACAAAATATGAGCACGTTGAAGTTTCGTTTTGTTGTCGCTGGAAAGGTCAGTCAGTAAAATGTCAGCATAGTCAAAATAGAGAAATACAAGTGTCTGCACAAGGGACTTTTTTAAGCAAGAGGGAAGATGAACATTTATCCTTTTTAGCACATGAATAATAGAATATACTTTTCTGCAGGTTTCTGTGATTTGCATGTCCCAGTTGAGATTATTATCCATGTGAATGCCAAGATTTTTTACTGAAGAACTGAAAGGGATATGCACTATACTTACTTTAACGGGGGAAATGTCGAGTTGCTTTACAGCGTCGGTTTGCCGTTTGTGTCCTAATATGATTGCCTTCAAGCACATTGTAAAGTATATAGCTTATTAATAATCTTCCACGAAAATAATGTATTATGCCGCGTAGAGAGTTGCGTAAGATATTAGTTTTTCTACGCGACGTAAATTACGTTATCATATAATTTACTCGGCCAATCTTGTCTGCATATTATGTTCTTCTTGAATCGAATTCCGGTCCTTTCGGTAAGAAGCTGTTAGCTCACTGAACTGCAGCTGGGCAGACATGAAATGTAATCTTCAGTTCTGTCTGACCATTCTCATAGAGGGAGATCTGTGAATACACTTTTCTGTACTGTATGAATGTGGCATCACCTCTTGTATGGGGGTAACTTTTAGGCGGATTTGACGCAGTCCTTTAAGGGATGGTATCGCCATTGTATTCTCTGACAAGGAGCTAGATAGGCTTGATACTGACGTCATAGCTGTCACAGTCGGGCAGCAGAGATGTCAGAATATTATTCTACAATACATCCTCTTTAGAAGAGCCCCATTCATGTCCACTCTAGCAGTTTTCATTACGTTTGACATCAGATTTGATTGAAATATGACAATTAATGACGTCAATTTAATTAAACCGTCGACATTCCTGGTCTGTCTTATTGCGTTTAATTTCCATCCAAGGTAGGAGTAAAAAATGAAGGTAAATTTACTCAAATATACGATTCAGACTGTCATATACGGTAGTGAAATAGTTCCATGTTTCCCATTATAATGTGATTCGTATGCTTCAAATCTTCTAAGGACGGTTGACATATAGCAGTATATTATTTAATGATGTTTTCAGCTGCTGGCGTTGTTCAGCGTCGAAGTTTAACGTGAGCGAGAAATGATTGACGAATTATTCCTGGAGCCCTCCAGGACGTACAGTGACTTTTATATGCCGTACATATACGAAATCATACTAGATTCTGTCATATTTTTAAATCCATCGTCCTCACTCGTGTTTGAAGTCGCGAGTCTAGGGTCCAGCGACTAGCATGGTAACTGCGACATCATCGCTAATATTTAAAGATTGGATAAGACTTCAACCTGGTTTCTTTAGGGTGTGAGCCACTCTGTTATTGAATCACAGGAGTCTAAGTAATATTTACCCGTCGTTTGTTGTCTAAAACAAAACTCGATATATTTAGTGATACCTTAGCCTATCATTCAACATTGTTTAATAGGCCTACAGAGGATTTCACATTAAGAAAAAAGCATTGAGCATATGGGGCTATTCCATTAAATGACCAGTTGCCTTAGAAACGCCAACCTATCACGTAGCTTCTACAATGTACTAGACCCATGAAACCAATGCTTTTTTCTTAACGTGGAATCATCTATAATTGAGCCGTTCAGAGCAGGAGTGGTGTATGTCAAAATTGGATATTGAGATTTAAAGTAAAAATTCTGTAAAATACAGCGAGACTGCATCAGATAAGATGGACCCCTACGTCGGAAAGAGAGGACAGGGAAGACCACGGCTCAGATGGTCTGACATGTTTACCAAAGAGGCGGGGAAACAATGGTCGAGGACAGCAAAGAACAGAGTTTTGTGGAAACAACTAGGGAAGGTCATTGTAAATATATAACGTAATCAGTGTTAAGATATTGTAAATAGTAAAGTCAGTATTAGTGAAAGTGTAAGATAAGTTTTGTAAATAGTGAAGTCAGTGTTGAGAAAGTGTCAGGTAAATAGTGTAAATAGCAATCAGTGTTTGTCAACGTGCCGGTGTCAGTATAATGTGTGTAGTGCAAGAAAAAAAAACGAACAAAGGTCAGGGTGCTGAGACTAGTTAAAGTTGAACAGGGTTATTAACCATGTCACAAAAGTAGTATACACGATACAAGCTCGCCTGGATTGGCTCACCAAGCGAATAAACTTGAGCCATTCGCGTAGGCTTCCGCTGCTGGTGTACATGGTGTGTGGATAAGCTTCGGGGCTTCTACCGGTATCAAGGTCACTCTTTCGGATCTTATGAGGGCCAGTATTTAATATGAATACTCCCCTTCATACAGACTTCAACCGGATTGGACAACGAAGGACCAATCAGATGCCAGAAGGAGAACCTACGACCTATCAACGCAAGTACTCCCCCCATCGAGACTACTATATATACGAGCTCGCAGACTATTTCCTTATCATAGAGTCTTCTCGACTCCTCCTGCACTGCGAAATGACACAGTTCATATCAATGTGCAGATTTACACCAGCCATCTCCTCCTCGTCCCGTCCAATGATCACTTGATCACATTTCCGTCCCCCTCGCGTATGTGGTACCTAAGAGGTGACGTCCATTTTCGGTTTTCCTCTTCAAAATTTTCTAGAGCTCCTTCAGTGGAGCAGCGTAACTCGGAGTGAGACAAGTGGCCAACAGGCTTGGAGCTCACATATTTAGTTTCGTACAGCCCCCAACCCCTTGCAAAGACGCATTTGCGTACCTTTTAAATTTGTCCTCCCAATTCTCCTCTTTCGATTTTTCGATTATTTCCTTATCCAACAACAGCTCTGAAGATGACCACAACTTCAGAGCGGTCGAAACGTCAGCCACCAACACCAAGACAACGCGGTAGAAGCCCCAAAGCTTATCCACACACACTTGAGCCATCCCTGTCGATGGGGTTCTAACCCCATCACAGGAGGCCTGTGCCCAACATGGGACATCATGGCTAACATTCATTCATTCAAAATACAGCGCAATGTAGCAATTAATATGTCCTTCTTGCTATCCACTGACTACGAGTAGTTTAAATAAATTGAATATTAGTTGCTACTTTGCGCTGTATTTTACAGAATGTTTACTTTAATCGTCATTGCCCATTTTTTACTTACACCAATTCTACTCTGAACAGCTCAATTATTGCCAGGAATTTCATGCATTTGCATAGCCCTATATTTTTCCATTCGCTGTATTTGTTGATTAATTATCTTCACGAATCATCAATATTTCAGAATATTAAACCTGATTTTATTTTCGATATTGGCATATTTACATATTTTGCTTTATTTTTTCTATAAATGTATAAAATTTTTATGGTATAATACTGAACATATGGACGAAATATGTAGAAGAGCTATATGAGACAGAGAATCGTTCAGATGACTTAGTTATTGAAAATAAAGCATCCGTATCAGAAGACAAGAAAGAATCTTCTATCCTAAGAGAAGAAATTGAACTAGCACTTAGCGAAATACAAACAGGGAAAGCAACAGGAGATGATGGAATTTCCATTGTACTAGTGAAATGCTCCGGTGACGACAAGAAGGAAATTCAATCATTATGCAACGAAATATATGGAAAGGCGAATAGTCTGAAGATTTCACGGAGACAGTGCTGCTAGCAATACCGAAGAAAAATAATGCCAAGAAATATGAGTTCAGAATTATCAGCCTGTTACCGCACTCGGCGAAGATTCTCCTGCAAATACTGAATCGACGTTTATATTCTAAGGTGGAGGCAGAGAGGGAAGAAGAGTAATTTGGCTTCAGGAAGGCAAAAGGCATGGTGCAATATGTCTCCCTCAAACACATACACATCTTAACTCAAAAACAAAATTGTTGCACATACGACCTCCAGCTTTAACAGGGCAGAGATGCGCAGCCGAAAACAAACTCCCATAGAAGTGAGAATTTACATTTTCTGCGGTCGTACTGACGCATCGGGTTGTTTCAATGTTTCATTTATAAGCGTTGCATCGGGCGTATTATGTGCTCTTGTGATATCTGTCATAATATTTTAGATCCATTGTTATTTATATTTTATATTATTTTCCACAATGAACGGACTTTATTTTTATTTATATTTGCGGTAAATATATCTCTCAAAGCTAGTATCCGGTGAATTACTGCATTTCAAAAACTTCATTACATCTGTTGGCGTCTCTTTTGCATGCGTGGGACAGCTGCAAACTGTGTGCGAAATTACATAATGAATTATAGGCGATCGTAATTATGATCAGAATGTCTCAGATGGCAATGAAGATATCAATATAGACGACGATTGAAATTTACACTCTTTTCTAGGCGATTAATTGACACTCGTACTATTTTTACTAAATTACTGCTAACATGTGGTCATAAATAGCTTACTCCAGACCAGTCTACAAAAAAAAAAAAATAATATTTTTAAACTATTTCATGAAATTTGCAATGAAAATTTTATGCCGAAATGACCTTTTTCAATTATGAGTAGCATCCACAAGGAAACAAAATTTTCATATTTCTAGGAATCATATTTTTATTTTATTTTTAATATATATTAATGACCTTTTAATAATAGACCTTAAAGAATATGAAGGTGATTTATATTCGTATGCCGATGATTCTGTTTTACTTTTTAGTAGGAAAAACTTGGACTGATGCTTATTATAATGCAAATTGCGGCTTAAAATTAATAAAAAATTGGTTCGATTTAAATTAACTTCTAATTAATAAAGATAAAACAATAGCTATCCCATTTTCTTTAAATAATAAAGGTAATAACACTGCATGGATTGTATTCTTCACCTGACATAATTAGGAACATTAAATCCAGACGTTTGAGATGGGCAGGGCATGTAGCACGTATGGGCGAATCAAGAAATGCATATAGAGTGTTAGTTGGGAGACCAGAGGGAAAAAGACCTTTGGGGAGGCCGAGACGTAGATGGGAGGATAATATTAAAATGGATTTGAGGGAGGTGAGATATGATGATAGAGACTGGATTAATCTTGCACAGGATAGGGACCGATGGCGGGCTTATGTGAGGGCGGCAATGAACCTTCGGGTTCCTTAAAAGCCATTTGTAAGTAAGTAAGTAATAAAGGTAATAACCAATTTCATCTACTCTACAAATTAAAATGTATAATTTTGATTCTTCCCATATAAATTGCAATTGTTTAGTTATTAATGAAGTTAAGGAGGTTAAATATTTAGGTATAATTATTCATAATCATTTAAGAAAATAATCATAGTCATTATATTTTTAATAAATAACGTAAAACATCATATTAAGTTCTAAGAAATATTTTGTCAATTAACTGTTTCCATATAATTTATTTAGCATTATTCTAATCTATATTTATGTATGGTACTATACTCTTAGGTTAGGGTGGAACTCATAAATTCAACCTTTATCCGTTAATTTTACTACAGAAAAATGTATTAAAAATTTGTTTAAAAAAGGAGAAACATTACCCAACTGAATTGGTGTTTAAACATTTCAAAGTTTTCAACATTACACAGATTTATTATTTTGTTTTGTTAAAATATTTTCACAGAAATCTCAATAACTTTGAAATGTATATACATAAATATAGAACTAAAAATACGAATTCTCTGCGTTTGTCTGAACCTAAATGTAAAACCAATCCAGTTTTTTTATCATATCATGAGTCAAGGTCACAGATTATTAAACACAATTTATTCCAATATTATTTTAACCACGAATTCTCTCCAAATGAATAAAAAAATATATATAAAAATTTGTATTGGATTCATAGTTTGGGTTTAAACATATTAAACACTATTTAATCTGTATTCACTCTCAATTTTAATTTTATTTTTGTCTGTATTGGAATGTCCTCGTGAGCACGAGTCTTACTTCTTCAGGAGTGCGCTAGTTTATCTCACATTGTATTAACTTGTATTCATTTCAAACTTACTAGCAATAAAATGAATGAATGAATGAATGAATGAATCAATCAATCAATGGACGAATGAATGAATGAATGAATGAATGAATATTTAAAAAGAAATGGACTGTAATACGTTCCTCTCCATTTTGTATAGTGTATACAGCCATTTGTCGTATGTTGGTTGAAGGTCTTAAGCGATGAATCTGAGGCACACTGTTCACATGATTAAGAAGATCCCAGCTATATGTGAATATCCATTCGTTGTTGAGAATGCTTACAAAACTTTATTATTATTATTATTATTATTATTATTATTATTATTATTATTATTATTATTATTATTATTATTATTATTATTCCGGATATATTTCAGTGTCTTGGTTTTTGTACTTCTTTCAAATTTTTTTACCGTTTATCTTTCTTTCCTTTTCCCCATATTTCCTTCCTAGTCTTTGTTTTTTTTTCTCTCCTTTTACTTCTTTGCCTCTTTTCCTTCTTTCTCTCTTCGTTTATACGTGACATTCCTCTCAAATCCCATGAGATCTTGTCCTGTGTACTCAATTCAGATTTTGATCCGTAGAGACATCTGTGGACAAAGCAGTGGTCTCTACTTTTTATCTTCTCTTAAAATTCCATCACACTGGTTTGATCCCGCAGACTTTTCAGCCAGTGATACTCACGACTCTTTCTTATAACTTACATCACGAACTCTTGTTAGATTTACGGTCGACTAAGGCGCTTGTCTGGGAATCGGAAATTGCGCTCGGATGTGGGTTCGATTCCCGCTTTGGATAATTACCTCGTTGGGCTTTTTCCGAGGTTTTCCCAACCGTAAGGCAAATGTTAGGTAATCTATGGCAAACCTCCGGCCTCCTCTCGGCAAATACTATCTCGCTATCACCAATCCCATCGACGTTAAATAACTTCGTAGTTGATACAACGTCGTTAAATAACGAACTAAAAAGAAAAAAAAAATCCTGGTATTGACTGAAGGACTGTATATTTGTGATGAGCGTTAGAGTGAGGGTATATCAATAGCTTCTAACATTTGAAGGGTTCAGAACCATAGTGGGCCAAGCGCCATTTACTAAAACCGTAAAAACAAGGGTTAAAATGAAATTATTATCATAATTGAATGGAAACATATAGCAAGTAATATAAAGTATACACATTCAAACTAAATGATATGTCAATCTTCATTAAACTATGGTATTCACTTAATTATAACCTGCGACGGTTTACCTGGTGCCACGAGTTGGTTGCGCCATTTGCGATGGTTGCCCTCTTCTTCTTCTGCCGCGTCGCCGACAGAGCAGAAGTCGGTTTGCTCAGTTGGACGTCGGTGAAAGATATTGTCCCCTGGTAGAGGTGATCTCTTCTCAGGGACCTTGTGGTTTTGTGGGTGTAGGATATAATGCGATGTTTCTCATTCACACGAAAAGAAACCAAGGAGTAAAGTTCCACTAAGTATGTTTATTCGGATCACGTCCTTTACTTGAGTCCAAGCGACGGAATACTGGCTGTTGTCTTCCGTGTGATCTCGGCAACGTAATTATTTCGTCTAACGCCAGTTTAAAATCGCTGCTACCACTTTTTGAGTAAATCACAAACTAAAAAGTGCGAAATCTCCACTTTATCACTTCGATCGGCTTGATGGCCGGGAACTATGTCAGAAACTCGATCGGCTCAAAATGCCGAGAACTTTACGACATACGCGATCGGCTGGAAAGCCGAGAATGGTATGATATACGCGATCGGCACAAGTGCCGGTAATATTCTGAGTACACACGCGATCGGCTCACAGGCCGGTGATATTCTGAGTAAACACGCGATCGGCTCACAGGCCGGTAATATTCTGAGTAAACACGCGATCGGCTCAAATGCCGGTAAGATTCTGAGTAAACACGCGCTCGGCTCATTGGCCGGTAATATTCTGAGTAAACACGCGATCGGCTCAAATGCCGGTAAGATTCTGAGTAAACACGCGCTCGGCTCATTGGCCGGTAATATTCTGAGTAAACACGCGATCGGCTCAAATGCCGGTAAGATTCTGAGTAAACACGCGCTCGGCTCATTGGCCGGTAATATTCTGAGTAAACACGCGATCGGCTCAAATGCCGGTAAGATTCTGAGTAAACACGCGCTCGGCTCATTGGCCGGTAATATTATGAGTAAACACGCGATCGGCTCAAATGCCGGTAAGATTCTGAGTAAACACGCGCTCGGCTCATTGGCCGGTAATATTCTGAGTAAACACGCGATCGGCTCAAATGCCGGTAAGATTCTGAGTAAACACGCGCTCGGCTCATTGGCCGGTAATATTCTGAGTAAACACGCGATCGGCTCAAATGCCGGTAAGATTCTGAGTAAACACGCGCTCGGCTCATTGGCCGGTAATATTCTGAGTAAACACGCGATCGGCTCACAGGCCGGTAATATTCTGAGTAAACACGCGATCGGCTCAAATGCCGGTAAGATTCTGAGTAAACACGCGCTCGGCTCATTGGCCGGTAATATTCTGAGTAAACACGCGATCGGCTCAAATGCCGGTAAGATTCTGAGTAAACACGCGCTCGGCTCATTGGCCGGTAATATTCTGAGTAAACACGCGATCGGCTCAAATGCCGGTAAGATTCTGAGTAAACACGCGCTCGGCTCATTGGCCGGTAATATTCTGAGTAAACACGCGATCGGCTCACAGGCCGGTAATATTCTGAGTAAACACGCGATCGGCTCAAATGCCGGTAAGATTCTGAGTAAACACGCGCTCGGCTCATTGGCCGGTAATATTCTGAGTAAACACGCGATCGGCTCAAATGCCGGTAAGATTCTGAGTAAACACGCGCTCGGCTCATTGGCCGGTAATATTCTGAGTAAACACGCGATCGGCTCAAATGCCGGTAAGATTCTGAGTAAACACGCGCTCGGCTCATTGGCCGGTAATATTCTGAGTAAACACGCGATCGGCTCAAATGCCGGTAAGATTCTGAGTAAACACGCGCTCGGCTCATTGGCCGGTAATATTCTGAGTAAACACGCGATCGGCTCAAATGCCGGTAAGATTCTGAGTAAACACGCGCTCGGCTCATTGGCAGGTAATATTCTGAGTAAACACGCGATCGGCTCAAATGCCGGTAAGATTCTGAGTAAACACGCGCTCGGCTCATTGGCCGGTAATATTCTGAGTAAACACGCGATCGGCTCAAATGCCGGTAAGATTCTGAGTAAACACGCGCTCGGCTCATTGGCCGGTAATATTCTGAGTAAACACGCGATCGGCTCAAATGCCGGTAAGATTCTGAGTAAACACGCGCTCGGCTCATTGGCCGGTAATATTCTGAGTAAACACGCGATCGGCTCACAGGCCGGTAATATTCTGAGTAAACACGCGATCGGCTCAAATGCCGGTAAGATTCTGAGTAAACACGCGCTCGGCTCATTGGCCGGTAATATTCTGAGTAAACACGCGATCGGCTCAAATGCCGGTAAGATTCTGAGTAAACACGCGCTCGGCTCATTGGCCGGTAATATTCTGAGTAAACACGCGATCGGCTCAAATGCCGGTAAGATTCTGAGTAAACACGCGCTCGGCTCATTGGCCGGTAATATTCTGAGTAAACACGCGATCGGCTCACAGGCCGGTAATATTCTGAGTAAACACGCGATCGGCTCAAATGCCGGTAAGATTCTGAGTAAACACGCGCTCGGCTCATTGGCCGGTAATATTCTGAGTAAACACGCGATCGGCTCAAATGCCGGTAAGATTCTGAGTAAACACGCGCTCGGCTCATTGGCCGGTAATATTCTGAGTAAACACGCGATCGGCTCAAATGCCGGTAAGATTCTGAGTAAACACGCGCTCGGCTCATTGGCCGGTAATATTCTGAGTAAACACGCGATCGGCTCAAATGCCGGTAAGATTCTGAGTAAACACGCGCTCGGCTCATTGGCCGGTAATATTCTGAGTAAACACGCGATCGGCTCAAATGCCGGTAAGATTCTGAGTAAACACGCGATCGGCTCAAATGCCGGTAATATTCTGAGTAAACACGCGATCGGCTCAAATGCCGGTAAGATTCTGAGTAAACACGCGCTCGGCTCATTGGCCGGTAATATTCTGAGTAAACACGCGATCGGCTCAAATGCCGGTAAGATTCTGAGTAAACACGCGCTCGGCTCATTGGCCGGTAATATTCTGAGTAAACACGCGATCGGCTCACAGGCCGGTGATATTCTGAGTAAACACGCGATCGGCTCACAGGCCGGTAATATTCTGAGTAAACACGCGATCGGCTCAAATGCCGGTAAGATTCTGAGTAAACACGCGCTCGGCTCATTGGCCGGTAATATTCTGAGTAAACACGCGATCGGCTCAAATGCCGGTAAGATTCTGAGTAAACACGCGCTCGGCTCATTGGCCGGTAATATTCTGAGTAAACACGCGATCGGCTCAAATGCCGGTAAGATTCTGAGTAAACACGCGCTCGGCTCATTGGCCGGTAATATTCTGAGTAAACACGCGATCGGCTCAAATGCCGGTAAGATTCTGAGTAAACACGCGCTCGGCTCATTGGCAGGTAATATTCTGAGTAAACACGCGATCGGCTCAAATGCCGGTAAGATTCTGAGTAAACAAGCGCTCGGCTCATTGGCCGGTAATATTCTGAGTAAACACGCGATCGGCTCAAATGCCGGTAAGATTCTGAGTAAACACGCGCTCGGCTCATTGGCCGGTAATATTCTGAGTAAACACGCGATCGGCTCAAATGCCGGTAAGATTCTGAGTAAACACGCGCTCGGCTCATTGGCCGGTAATATTCTGAGTAAACACGCGATCGGCTCACAGGCCGGTAATATTCTGAGTAAACACGCGATCGGCTCAAATGCCGGTAAGATTCTGAGTAAACACGCGCTCGGCTCATTGGCCGGTAATATTCTGAGTAAACACGCGATCGGCTCAAATGCCGGTAAGATTCTGAGTAAACACGCGCTCGGCTCATTGGCCGGTAATATTCTGAGTAAACACGCGATCGGCTCAAATGCCGGTAAGATTCTGAGTAAACACGCGCTCGGCTCATTGGCCGGTAATATTCTGAGTAAACACGCGATCGGCTCAAATGCCGGTAAGATTCTGAGTAAACACGCGCTCGGCTCATTGGCCGGTAATATTCTGAGTAAACACGCGATCGGCTCAAATGCCGGTAAGATTCTGAGTAAACACGCGATCGGCTCAAATGCCGGTAATATTCTGAGTAAACACGCGATCGGCTCAAATGCCGGTAAGATTCTGAGTAAACACGCGCTCGGCTCATTGGCCGGTAATATTCTGAGTAAACACGCGATCGGCTCAAATGCCGGTAAGATTCTGAGTAAACACGCGCTCGGCTCATTGGCCGGTAATATTCTGAGTAAACACGCGATCGGCTCACAGGCCGGTAATATTCTGAGTAAACACGCGATCGGCTCAAATGCCGGTAAGATTCTGAGTAAACACGCGCTCGGCTCACTGGCAGGTAATATTCTGAGTAAACACACGATCGGCTCACTGGCCGGTAGTCTTCTGAGGACGCGTCTCGTTACGCCGCCCTTTTAAATACTAACTATGGTGACGCGCTCACCAGACGCTACTATTGTTTGCAAGCTTCAAACAACGATACAAGCGCGTTCCTCGACAAGGAAAAACCCCCGCTTCTGAAGCCTATGCTATGCTAAAGTTCAGTAACCTACCTCGCGTCTACTGGTTTTAAATGCGATAGGCGCCTGCCAGACTGCGTGAACAAAGTGCCTATTACACGCTTCGCTGATCCCCGACGCGTAGGTTAAACACCTCAAAGAAATAGAGAAATATTTAAAATGAAGCTATACTATGACTTATATAAGAGAAAAATATCTTCCTATCGCTGGACCACCCGACTACAGCTTCAAACCCCTGCTTTTTAATAAATGGCGCTTGGCCCACTATGGCTCTGAACCCTTCATTTTATCCTATTGGGAAAAAAAAAATCTGAGAAAACTATGAATTCTCCACCAATATGGTATTGCTCTGAAAATCTGCTGGGTTATTTCACTCCCACCCAGCATATTTTTCAAATACGAGTAGCTACAGCACGAATGACCGTACAGGCTCGTGCGAGGGATCTTGTGTACATGAGTTTGTATAATTGTGTATCAATAAATGCACTTAATTAATTAATTAATTAATTCATTCATTCATTTATTCATTCATATTTTTCAAAATTATATTATGTATTTTAAGTTCATAATAAAATTAAGCCCGCATTTTATGCCAGTAGTTGTGATGGATTTTGCCTCTTATGAGATTTTTAAAATTTTATTTACTTGTGGAAGAGTCCACAATTGTGGAGTAACGGTTAGCGCGTCCGGTATGGGATAGTTGCGCCCCGCGGTTAATTGGGGGGCCTTGGCATGGCATAGTTGCGCCCCGAAGAAATCAGGTAGCAGAATGGACATGGCATAGTTGCGCCCCGATGGGCATAGTACACAAGAAAGTGTTTGTCATAAAATACATAAATTACTTAAAAATATTATAGTGAGAGCTGCATTGAAACCAGGTAGCATAATGGATAGGACATAGAAGGGCCTACACACAGAAGTGATTGTCATAAAATAAATAAATTACTTTAAAATATTATAGTGTTAGCTGTATTTTTTAAGAACATGTATCCTTCTATTTTACCACTTCTGAATTCCTCGATGACGAGGTTTAAAAAACGGAGTTTTTCACGGTATATCTTATTATTTCATCGGAGCGCAACTATGCCATGCCCCTTTTCTCTACCTGATGAGAACGGGGCGCAACTATGCCCACAAAACAGGGACCGTCGACTGGATATACTTCACACAAGGGGGGTAACTTTACACATTTCTACAAAAATGGTGTATAACAGCTTGAATAATGGCACACACTTCAGTTTACTACACATATGTGCTGTTGTCACATAAAATCAGTTCCACGGAGTTGCTACACATTGTCTGTAATGTGCTGCCTTCTAAACATTTTTTCTATAAATGTGTAAAGTTACCCCCCTTGTATACCCGGTCGACGGCCCTTTTTTATCTGCTGCATCTTACCTGACAGTGGGGCGCAACTATGCCCTGCCCAGCGCGTCTAACTGCAAAACCAGGTGGCCCGGGTTCGATTCTCGGTTGGGGCAAGTTACTTGGTTGAGGTTTTTTTCCTGAGTTTTTCCTCAACCCAATATGAGCAAATGCTGTGTAACTATCGGTGCTGGACACCAGACTCACTTCACTGGCATCTTCATCTCATTCAGACGCTAAATAACCTGAGTATTGTGTAATTGTATCGTGTATTGTAAATTTTATTGTGTATTGTTTATATTGTGTATACCACTGCCACCGTGTGCCTGCCTACTTGCAGTGTAAATAAATACATACATACAAGATGTTGATAAAGCGTCGTAAAATAACCTACTAAAAAAACTTGTGGAAGAAAGTATCACCCCGACTGGGACCTCAACTTCGAAGTCTACTGATTACTAGTCTTCACCAAGAAGTCACTGCAGACTATCATCATGCGGCTTAGTGCCGTAACTTTCGCTTGACGCCAAGCATTAATTCTCTTTACGAAGGGAGATGTCATAAATTAATATACGAGTGGCGGATTTTATCGGGTTTCGCTCATCAAGCATCGCTTCGGTTTTAAATACATGAAAAATGAATAGTCGAAAGCAGCTAACGACAAGATCAGGAGGGGGCACAGCATGAAGCGAGGCCAATTAAACCGTCAGTTCTAATTGTCTATGCATGCATGGAGCTGAATGTGTATTGCGGCGTCAGATTCGTCGTGAAAAGATGTAAAATTCATTCTTTACAGTGCAGAGGTATTCTCATTAAATAATGTGTCTTTCGCTCTTAATTAAGCACCGAAGGTTATACCAAGAGCAGAGAATAGTCAATATGCTCCACAATCATTACTAGGCCCCGGGAAAAGTATTGCTATCAGCTTAGTATGCAACATAGCATACCTGCATTGAGAGGGATGGGATAAATAACTATAGACAGCGTAACGCTGGCAGCAATGCAGTTTGGTTCATGAGAAATGAAGTAATACATGAAAGTCTCATTATTTGTGCGTCCTTTTGACTAGTTTCCAGTGATTAGCTATGAAGCTTATAAAGTGCAATTCTAATTTTAATCTCATTAAGAGACCTAAATATTTCATTGTACTTGACATACTAGTAATAATATTATTTACGTATTGATGCGTTGCAATGAACTATGATATGCATGTGCAAGACATGTAACGTGTTTCAAGAAACTTAGCAGATTTCTTCATATAGCTTGCAGCATCTGTAACATATACTAACACATTTTCGAATTGCACACATGATGGCCATAGCAACTCCATAGCACTATCAAAAAGTTCACATATGGTGGAATAATTAACTCTCTCTAACACTTCACTCATTAAGAGATAGGGTCTACAGCAACATTCCGAACTAAGGGCACCGACAACCACATTTGCAACATGACGTCCAACGGAGTCCATGCTTTCATCTATAGAAAGAAACCTATATCTTCTCATTTTGTAATTTACACTTCACTTCACGCAGACATTTCTCATACGCATGTTGCACATACTTCTTCCGCAGTGTTGCTTCTTTAGGAATTTGTCTTCCAGTGTACTTTTCTGAAAAGCCACGGAGTTTCGCGTTTTCTAATTTGTTTAACGGAATATATTTGAAGCAATAAATGCGTCACACATATCTTCGTAAATTGTTCGTTCAAGTGTAGTTGTGAAGGAGATTCCTGCTGTACCTTGCTTAAATTCTGTTGTCTTTTACATGCGCGTTTATGTTTATTGCTATTTATATCCTTCTTAACGTTGCATGTCATGTCGGCTGCCAATTTCACAAAACAGTTCATTACCAAGGATGGAAAACACACTTTATTGACGAACATAATTCCTTAGTGCTTCTATCTTGCGTACTTTTGGTTTCGGCATTCTGAAGACCCGTGTCGATTGCTTTTGACTGCGTTGTACTAAGCTACGCCGGCACTACTCCTACCTGCATAGAGATGCGTGCAAGAGCCCTCGGTTCATAAACATTAGCTATATTACATCGCGCGTTTCCCTGTAAGCAATGCTTTCTCCGGGGTCTGATCATTACTCATTCGGCTGAGGCGCTTGCCTGCCGAATCAGAGTTGAGCTCGGGCGTGGGTTCGATTTCCGCTTGGGCTGATTACCTGGTTTGGTTTCTTTTCCGAGGTTTTCCCCAACCATATGTCAGGTAATCTATGGCGAATACTCGGCCTCTTCTCGCTAAATACCGTCTCGCTATCACCAGTTCCATCGATGTTAAATAATTCAGTTCAGCGTGGTTAAATAAACAACGAAAGTATTTATCAATCTATTTATCTATGTCAAACTTTCTTTAGTTTGTTTTATATGATATCAATATCGCAAACAAGTTTAATATTACGTATTGTATTTTGTTTCATTTTGTTCTATATCAGAGTTCTTCCCACTGTTTCACAAATCCTCAGAAATGCAGTTAATATTTTGTTTATGCTGTCTATCTGCAATTGCAAACTATAAGGGTGCTATTCATAGACATTTCGCTAGCCCGCGCTACGAGCGTGCTAAACTAGCCACGAGTATCCACTGGTTATTTGTACAGGATTCATATCATATCATATCGCTAACACTGGTTTATGAATACGAAAAACTTTAATTCGCTGATCATCCACCGGAAGCCCGCGCTAAGAATTTCTATGAATATGGTCCTTATAATTTAATTATTTATTAGTCTGACCCAATATTTTGGGTTTGCATTGCGACACAGAATAACTCACAATACAATTTAAAACGACAAATTTTACAAGGTGTTTCGAGGTGGTGTTACTAACTTTCAGGGTTGATGGCGAAGGACACATGTATCAATTTGAGATAAGGAACCATGATCCGGAAATGACTGAGTTGAAAGTTATAAGCAAAAATAATTGTGTGGAAATGGAATTGATGGTGGATATGCTAAATTCGATGTTGTTTTACAATCAGCAGAGTGGTTTGAAAAATTGAGTCCTATAATGCGGGATATTTATGTACTATTGGCAGCACCGACAGTTATCTTCGCCATCTATTCTTAATCTAAAGTAGTTGAAATATGCTGGATTGAAGTCTAGAGGGTAGTATGGGTCTTCAACGCTGATATAGGCTTTGAGAGTAGTGGAGTTTACCAGGTACTTCTCTCGGATGGGACCTAGCTATGTCAGGGCTGAGGTAGAATGGCCATCCCGTTAGCATTGGTTTCACAGTTATCACCCAGCCCACCTATCGGACTTAATAGTCATCCCGCGGATAAGAGATGCACCAACGCTCATCCGTGGCTGCTTGCGGGTATGCTTTCTGCCTCGTCTTAGTGCACGACGTTGCATATTACGATACACTTCTTAACCTTTACCTATTTCAGCGAGTGCTGACGACTGCTGGCCTATGGGAAACAAATGGGTCAATAGGAACTTAAGTTGAAGGATTCATCCCTGTTTCATTCCTCGAAATACCGGCAGCCAGTATTTCGGTTAAGACTGCGTCTTATATTTTAGGCCTTATACCAGAGTTTTTCAATCTTTTTCAACATGCAGCGCACTAAAGGTGTAATTTAAAATCCCGTGACACACTCATATAATCTAAACCAATGGTTACAAATCAAGCGGAGATTTTGAGGGTTTTAGGAGGGAATGTGTTTACCGAATTCTTGACTTGTGCCACATTCGCTGAATGTTGATTCCTACGGACTCACGTTTTTACTACTCTTTTCACTTTTATTCTTCAATTTATTACGACAACCTTTACTGTATTCACTTTTTCACGGAACACCGGTTGAAAATGGTTGTCCTACACGTTTAACTTATTCAAAATGTAATTTTAATTATTATTTTTGAAGAGTCCACTGCAAGAATGATGGATGTCATTTGGAATACATTTTGCAGGAGAAGCAATTCAGAGTTTTAAATGCTTAGCGCTCAAAGTTTAGCTGTGATTTTCCGATCATTACTGGGCAATGTCATTTTCGACAAGAAAGTGATATCCATCATTCTTGCAGTAGACTCTTCATTTGTCTATCATTTTTTTGTCATTTTGTCATAGCCATTAATAATCCACGTATTTCTTGGCATTTATAAGTTTCATTTATTGTTTTACAGGTAACGTGGAATCTTCATTCTGTTACATACCATGAGATTTTGAATGCCATCAGAAGAAAAAGCATTTACGGAAGAACAGCAACTGTAAGTACTGGAATTACATCTAAGAGTATATCTTGTGCAGTATTTTCCATGCTTGTCTTTCGTACTGTATAGCAGTTGTAGAAATATTTTATTTAACGACGCTTTCAACTAAAGGATTTCATCGTCGAAATTCAATGTAGCTGAAAAACGACCAACAGTTTTTTCCTCTATCGGGGACTGGGTTCTTTCATTTGTTCTAAATTTCCTATACCTTATTCAGAGTTTTACTTCCCTCCCGGTGGAAGATATGATAAAAATGTTATCCATTTTAAAAATTCGCAGTGTGTCTAGTCACAAGATAAAGCTGCGATCATGGTAGGCCACCAATTTCAGACTTTCACTGTATTATATTTAAAGGATACGTACAGCACATCACTGAGGAAAGGTGTGTCCTAAGAAGAATGTAAGATTGTAATTTGGAAGAAAATTGCGTATAATAACATTATGAATAAAGAGCAGAAACATACCTGCAGAAGCATCGTGTATCATATCTATTCTAATATAGCGCCTAATAACGTCACAGCAGGGTAAATTAACTGTTTTACCTATGCTGACCTGCTTAAAATACATAAACGGGAATTGACTACGCCGGTTATACTCATTTTTAGCTGTTGCACATAATTACTCTACTGTGTTGTTTGGCTCAGACATGAAGATTTTTTGTTTTGATTCAGCACATAATGCGATTTTTATTAATTTATAATCCAATATTTCAAAGTAGGCCTATAGATAAATTGTATAGTTAAGGTAGACCTTAGTTTCCAAATGACTTTAAATTGTTTACGTTTTAGCATGGTTGCTATTTTATACCTATTTCATTATTATTATTATTATTATTATTATTATTATTATTATTATTATTATTATTATTATTATTATTATTACTACTACTATTACTATTAGCAAATTGTACCAGAACAATGGAAGGAGTCCATAATTGTGCCTATATTTAAAAAGGGGGACAAGACTAACTGTAGTAACTTTCGAGGAATATCACTTTTGTTGACGACGTACGAAATTTTGTCAAATATTCTTTTGAGAAGATTAACTCCATATGTAGATGAAATTATTGGGGATCATCATTATGGTTTTAGAGGTATATTAGATCGACTATTGATCAGATTTGTTGTACTAGACAGATATTGGAAAAAAAAGGGGCGTATAAGGGTACAGTACATCAGTTATTCATAGATTTGAAAAAGGCATATGACTCGGTTAAGTGAGAAGTTTTATGTAATATTCTTATTGAATTTGGTATTCCCAAGAAACCAGTTCGATTACTTAAAATATGTCTCAGTGAAACCTATAGCAGAGTCCATATAGGTCAGTTTCTGTAAGATGCTTTTCCAATTCACTGTGGGCTAAAGCAAGTAGATGCACTGATCACCTTTAATTTTTAATTTTGCTCCAGAATATGCCATTAGGAAAGTCCAGGATAACAGAGAGGATCTGGAATTGAACGGGTTACATCAGCTCCTTATTTATGCGGATGACGTGACTATGTTGGGAGAAAATCCACAAGTGATTAGGAAAAACACGGGAATTTTACTTGAAGCAAGTAAAGAGATGGGTTTGGAAGTAAATCCTGAAAAGACGAAGTATATGATTACAGTATGTCTCGTGGCCAGAGTAATGTACGAAATGGAAACATAGAAATTGGTGATTTATCCTTTCAACAGGTGAAAAAATTCAAATATCTTGGAGCAACAGTAACAAACATAAATGATGCTCGGGAGGAAATTAAACGCATAGGCCTAATAAATATGGCAAATGGCTGTTATTATTCGGTTGAGAATCTCTTTTATCATCCATTCTGCTCTCAAAAAACCTGAAAGTTAGAATTTATAAAACAGTTATATCACCGGTTCTTCTGTATGATTGCGAAATTTGGACTCACACTTCGAGAGAGGAACAGAGATTAAGGGTGTTTGAGAATTAGGTACTTATAAAAATATTTGGTGCTAAGAGGGATGATGTTACAGGAGAATGGAAAAAGTTACATAACGCAGAACTACATGAATTTTATTCTTCGCTTGACATAATTAAGAACATTAAATCCAGACGTTTGAGATGGGCAGGGCATGTAGCACCTATGGGCGAATCCAGAAATGCATAATGAGTGTTAGTTGGGAGGCCGGAGGGAATAAGACCTTCGGGGAGGCAAGACGTAGATGTGAGGATAGTATTAAAATGGATGTCAGGGAGGTGAGATATGATATTAGAGACTGGATTAATCTTCTTCAGGAAGCGATCGACGGTTTTGCCACCACTGATAGACAATATCAAACTTGGACGAATGACATTTTGAATTGTGATATTCCTAAGTTACTATATTCTATTCAGAATCCTTCGTAATACTACCTATTGTTGTGGTGAGAGTAATATTGGGCTTAAGTACAGGATTGGTTCATAATTTTCTTTATTAATGAACGAAACTGTTCGTGATTAGGTTCCCGGCATGGTCAGTGGAAGAGAAATATCTTCCGAAACTGATTGTCATCGCCTTGCCATATGCCTTTTTTGTATTCTTTCATCTGCCATGCTGATACAAGGATCAGACAACCCCTTAGTGTGTATTGGTCCGAAGATATGTCGTGTCCTCTACATCATATTGGACGTATATACGTTTGTATCAGAAGCAAAGGAAAAACACGAAAGAGAAAGCGAGAAATAAGGAAAGAATCTACTACACGTTTTTAACGGTTTTACGTCCTCATCCAACATAAGTCGTACTTCGGATTTTTCAGTCTAAAATTGTTGGACTCAATCAGAGATTGAAACCACGTAATCTCGATCCAGATAATTATCTGAAAATATATTAACTATTATGCTACTCAGAGTCATTTTATATTACATTCCTACTCTTGGTGAACATGTTTTTTAACATCTTGTTGCACGATTGAGGTCTTAGTTTCGTCTATCCCTTCCAACTCACTACCCTCCTCAATGTTATGCTTGACTGTAATTGGTTACTGTAGTCTGTCCGGCGAATAAGAGCAATATGGCGTTTTTATTGTGGAGGCCCGCGATTAGTTTCTATCATTATGTTATATTTTCGAAGAAACAAGTTAATTTGTCTGTGATTTAGTGGTGAAAACAAGTGTTTAACTTCTTTTGTAATAAATCTATGTGTATTTTACATGTGATATCTGTGTATAGAGTAAGATTTTAATGACTTTGTACTACATGGAAGCAGAGAGACATTTCGTATGCAGTAACGGGGCTCTGAATACGCAGTTCAAAAAGCCTTTAAGGTAATGTTTTATTACAATTTTTTTCTTCTTTTCTTCTTTGCTTACTCAAAACGCTATATTTCTACAAATTAAATACTATGATTACTTTTATAGTTTACCTTTATTAATTTTTTTAATCGAAATGATATTTCTTAGACTTTCATTTTCAGTATTAAACCAATATACTGTAAATATATGTACGTACGTTTTCATTATTAAATCAATATAAATATCTGTAGGCAGTAAAATATGTTTTAGTGAGATAATTATGCAATTATTTTGATCAGTGCATTATTATTGTTTTTTTTAAGAACGGGGCGTTATCAGAGTTATTTAATTATACGAGGGCGATAACAATGTACAGGAACATCACATGGTTGAAAATAATATTTGGCTAAGCGCTGTCTCATACTTCGCTTATACATCTTCAAGTGTTTAGAAATCTCTCCTCGGCCATACCAACATAACTTCGGAAACATTACAAAAGTTTCACGCTAGTGTACACTAACGCTATGTTTAGCATATACGAATCTGTGACAGGTTGCCTAGGATATACGCTGGAAAATGGTTGGTGGTTTTTTGTTTTGTGATTTTGTCAGTAATAAAGTAGTGTAATCACAAATTTTCACTTTCGAAATCACAAGAAGCCACTCAGCACTAGTTTCACCTCGATTTGAATACAGAAGCTGAAGTTTTAGAGTAGTTATGTTGGTTAACATGTCATCGACATATTAGCATGTTGGCCATTCTGTAAACCTTGACTGGAAACAGCGTTGCGTTTTCTACACGAGACGCATGAAAACTTAATATTCCAGCTGTTAATGTAGAATAGTAATAATAGCTTTTAGGAAAATACAACAAAATATTATATTATACACGACTTTTCAACAAATAAAATTGCACTCGCTCTTTGTAAAACATATGGCAGATCAAACATATGACAATCGCTCATGCGTTTAGAGTACCGTCAATGGGGGTAACATTGGCCCATTAAGGATAACTTTGGTCCAACAGAGATTACATATTTGAATTGTTATATCTCTCACAAAATACTGGCAGGAGCTGCTATCCATACAGTACAGTTGAAGCTATTAAGATATACCACACTTTGTGGGAGATAGCCTATAAAAATTCAAATATATATTCTCTATTGGGCCAATGTTACCCTTAATGGGCCAATGTTACCCCCGTTGACGGTATTGAAATCGTTTTGAATAAGATACGCGTTTTCATGTAACTCAATCTGTATTGAATATAATCTGATCCACTTTTTAGGTTACCGACCTTGAGACTCAGTTTTGAACCCTTGTTTTCATAAAGGTTCAGTCCGGAGGACTTAGTAAATGTACCTCCATGATATTTCCAATAATTCATATACGTCACTTTTACTCTAACGTAATTAGAGCCATAGCCTTTGGAATTGTACATGCCGCTAATTACATCGAGGGAGAATGTTCAATTTTTATTATTTTAATCTATGGTGAATTAATAATTTTTGCTGCATTCGTATCATATTTTTAGGTTTGTAATAGGAGAAATATACGTTTTTTAGATTACTTTATATTATTCACAGATTTATAATACCATTTTATTATACATTGAAAACACTTATCTTAAAGCAAAAAGTGCCAAAGTATCGCCAAATTTGAATACAATGTGAAGATAATCAAAATGAAATACTTTTACGATTTAATATCATGAGATTTAGAAATTTGACATTTTTCGTACTTTATTGACGGTAATGTTGTGGTTAAACCGACGTATCAGTACGAGTTGCACTAATTAAAAACATGAATCGATTAATTCGACAGTTTATTCAAGAAACAAAATATTATTCGTCACCATATTTATTACGCGTTTCTATATATAGTGGATAATAGTTATATTTGTACAGGCTGAAATGTTGTAAAGAAATAACTTGGTTTGTCTTATAAATTGATTTAAACTTTAAAATATTTTAATATATTATTAACAGGGAAAGGGATTTGGAGTATTATAACGAATGGTGAAACGTAGTATAGATATTCGTAGCTCAGTGACTGTCGAGCGAGCTGCGTCACAGAGCATGGGTGAGTACAGTACACTTCATACAAACTTACACGCAACGTACTGTAAACGTATTTCAGAATAAACAATTGTTATAGTTTCATGACATATAGTGGCCTTCATACATAAGCTGAATTTCATTTTGAAATACATGTATTTTTCTTGGCAGCGCACAAGACACCAATAAACAACATTGCAAATATACATAATTAAATATCAATCTCTGCATCCTCACGTGTCAGTGGAAATATTGATGGCTGATACACGGTTGTCTTCTGTATGGAACTCGCCTCTGAATATGTCTTTTTCTGTCAGGAGCGTGTTAAATTAAAACCTTTATTTACAATATCATGAAATATGATATGTATACTACGTATACTATAGTATTTACAATACTACAATATTTACAATATAGCCTAATACAGTATAATTAAATGTTGCACAAAATGTAGAACCAAACGAAATGGCATTTTCAATTAGTGCTATGTTTTGTTGATGAAACAATTATTCCTGCTGTGCCTTGTTATAATAAATTGTAAATATTTTCAAATTTTCAAAATACAACTTTGCTCTGTTGTAAGGAAGGAAATTTTTTAACATGGAAAAACTCCGCTCTACATCTGCAGAGACAATCGGAGAGTACTTGAAACAAGATTCGTCAATTAAATTCACATGCTGAATGACGTCATTGGGACACGTATTTGTTAGTACATCTGAAATCCAACTAAGAATACTGTAACCATCATTTTTAATCAAACCCTGTTCATTTTTTTGACCAACACGTTTTCCTACTTCACCTTCTACTGCACTCAGTTTATTTACAATAGTCCGCATAATATTTATTTGCTCAACTAGTTCTACTCCTGACTTTCCTAATCGAATAATGGCATCCAGTAAATATAAAAAATTTGACTTAATATCCATGACTTCCTTTTCGATTGTTCTATCATTTAGCAGTTCCTGGCGTATTTGAATCGCAGCCGCGTCATGGGGATAGAAAGACTGGACCACTTTCTTCACAGATTGGAGGTGATGTGCGTAATAATTGCAAGCTTCTAACCATGACCCCCATCTCTTAAGAACTTTACATAGGGGAAGCGACAATTTAGGGAATTCTTTCCTGAATTTTGATACTCGATCTGGAGCTTTTACAAATATAGGGTAGTCTTTCAATTTTGTATTGTTAGTTGGTTTCACTTCCGGCATTGTACCTGCACTTCACTACTCTGAACTGCAAACCTGCATGTTGAGGTTCTTATGCGACAACTATCCCGTTCACCTGTTGTTGACGTGCAGAGATCTACGAGTATGTCATGGAGGGGAGGACTTGGTATAAAGAGTTGTAAACAAATGGCTGTGTAGATGCCAATACTAGCTTTTACTGCTCCAAATTCCGTTCCCTAATTATTAAAATCCTTATACTAAACAGGCACAATGTAACAAAATGATGACAATGTTATTTATAAACAGTGGGAAGTAAATGCATGACAATAAGGCAACATATCATGCAAAACTCTTATTTATACACTTTACAAAGATACGTTACATTTGCTGCTTGCATAGATGGTTAACTGGGTTTCCGTACCTGTTGGGGTGGGGGAGTTGCGATGCTGTCTGTTATGTATTATATCAGTCGTGTCCAACATGAAGAAAGGGAAGGAGTTTAGCACAGAATTTAAACATACGATAATCAGTCTTGCTTTGAGGGGCTATTCACTCAGGAAAATTGGTAATATTGTGAAAAAACCTCACTCAACAGTAAGTTATATAGTAAATGAGTTCAAATATAATGGCTCCATTAAGAATATTCCGAGAAGAAGTAGAGAATCGTTCCCGAATGAGAGAGAAAAGCGTTTCATTCTTAACAAAGTTAAAGTAAACCCACGTGTAAGTGCACCAGAAATTGTGCAGATGTTGCAACAGGCATCGGGTAAGAAGGTATCCAGTCAGACCGTTCGACGAGTACTATGGCAGCATGGGTATCGCGGCAGAATCCCAAGAAAAAGGCCATATGTAAGTAAAAAGAATCGTGCAGCAAGACTGGCATTTGCTAAAGAGCACCAGGACAAACCTCAAACCTTCTGGAATACTGTGATTTGGTGTGATGAGACTAAAATAAATCTATTTCGATCTGATGGAATACAGACGGTGTGGAGGAAAGCCAATACGGCCGATAATGTGGAGAATACTTTACCAACAGTCAAGCACGGAGGTGGATCAATTAAATTGTGGGGGTGTATGTTATCAAAAGGAGTGGGTACGATTCATTTCATTGATGACAACTTAAACAAATGGGGTTATTTGAACATTTTAAAAAATAATGTCAAAGTATGGAAAAAATGGGACTATCAGCATTTTACATGTTTCAGCAAGATAACGACCCCCAAGCATACAGCAGAAATTAACAAACTGTGGCTCATCTGGAATGTTCCTAAACACCTGCCCAATCCGCGGACCTTAATCCTATTGAGCATCTGTGGCCAATTCTCAAGAGAAGAGCTCGCAAATGTAAAGTAACATCTAAAGAAGATCTAAAGGAAGTTATTTTGAAGACGTGGGAAGAAATTAAACCTGCCACTTGTCTTAGGCTTGTACAGTCAATGCAAAGAAGGTGCAGAGCTGTATTGAGGGCTAGGGGCTATTCAACAAGGTATTAGAACTTCCCGTCTGTGCCATGAATGTAAAAACAAAGAAACATTTATAATTTATTTTTGTAACTGTACAATGTTGTACAAGAATGTTGCAGGGAAAAGGCTGTGTTTTTGTTTAAATAGAGGAAGTTGTTATGTTAAAGTATTTGAAAAATTATTTTCATACGTTATCATTGTTAAGTATGTAAATAATTTATAATGCAAAATAAAACAGAAAAATACAATATTTATTTCTGCAGAAAAAAACGTTTTTTTAACTATTAAATACAGCTGTACAAATATAACTGTTATCCACTGTATTTTCGTTTCTCAGTAACACAGATCAGTTTCATAGAAACTTTCACATGAATCATTGTGTATATTATTTAAAAAAATAAGGATATGCCAAGTCTTTGCTATAAATTATGAAGTAACAATTTATATACCGAAGAAAGAAATGTATAGTATCCTCTCTTCCTTTCCGCTCTCAATATTTTGGTCAGTATTATTTTGAATATATTATAGTAGTAAATTGCCAAGTCAAAATAAGCTTAATACATTTTCATGAATCGAAACAGTGTCCTATATTTCTATTGGATTTTAACATTGATGGTGATTAATTTTAAACAATTTGTAGTTATGTATATGAACTTGATGTGATGGATAAGAGTCATAAAATCTTGGCGGTATACAATTACTATAACGTACAGTCAGTATTACACCAGGCTTAAAATCAATCAATTAATATTCTGCACACAGTCTTGGTTGCGACAACTAAGGTCAAATAGTTTATGTGTTTGTTTATGTGTTTATTTGGTTGTTTCTTTCTTTGGTTGTATATTATATTATTTGTTTTCTTAGTTGTTTATTCATTTGTTTGCTTATTTATTTATTTGTACATTTCATTTATTTATTTATTTGTTTATTTGTTTTGTAGAGGTTGCGAAAGCTTTGCTATAAGTAAAATTGTTGTGTAGATTAGTGTCACTAGTGGTTATGTATAAATTTTAATAACCTCAGTGCTTGTTAAAATGTTGCAGTATTTCGTACTTTTATTACTGACGTGTAGATATAAAAGTTGTAATTTCACATTGCTTATTTTAGACAAAAATATTCGACTTGTTTGTTGCAGAGTTAGCTGACAGCTACTCACGTATGTAACAGGGATTTCATGTGTTGTAACTTTTCCATTCTGAACGAATCATGTATGTTTATGCAATGCACATATGCAGAGTGTTTCGAAATTTTGGAACACTGCTATAACTGACGTATTTTAGTTTATCTAAAATAGTTTTGTATTTATGATACAGAATTGACCAAATTCTCCATTTTAGAGTTGTTGTTAGTTAATCGGTGTGTTACAAAAATTCGTATTTGCACAAAGTTTCATTTGCAAATGGGACACTTTGTCTTTTTTTTTTTCATAATTTTTTTTTCAGTCTTCATCCTGATTCAGATGAAGTACCGGTAACTGTGAATTATCATAGTTTTTCATTCAGGCCTTTATAATACAAGAGCAATTTGAATTGCATGTGTTCATTTTTATGTAAATGATGAAAATTATTTTCGAAAGATACATTTAAGTACAAATATTCAAATTGCTTCCCCTCTTCTGCAATACACCTTTCAAAATTCTTCTTAGTGTGCACTCTTGGGGCATTACGCAGTACTTTGGAAGGAATACGTCTGCATATCTTCAAAATCCTGTTTTGGAGGTTCTCTACATTTTCTGGCAGATCCGTCATCTGTATCGTAGACCTCTGATTTTAAGTGTCCCCATAAAATGAAATCTACACGTGATGAACGTGCTGGACATCTTATTGGTCCCTTAGTTCCAATCCAACGTTGCAGAAATCTTTTGTCCATACATTCAGAAATAACTGCTTCAGTGTGGGCTGGCACACCACTGTGTTTGAAAGAATATTTCACGTCTGTCAAGAAGTCAACTTCAGAATTTTGAAAACACTATGGATGTGTCGGCGTTTATATTTCCTTGATCAGAAATGTAGACCTAAAAGAATTCGTCTAAAAGTCCCAGACCATAATAATGTCGATACTCTACAATATTGTTGATTGGTTTCTGGTACTCATTGGGGATTATTTGGAGCCCAGTAGTACGAGTAGGGCCTATCTATGGCGATTCATTACTTATTTGTTACGAAATCGTGTATCATCTGTCTACAAACTTTGCATAGGAAACTGCGCTTACTTATTTTAATCATTACTTGAAAAGCAAAATTCATATGCCTCTCATCTGTATCTTTGAGATATTGTAGTAAAAGTAACTTTAATAGATTGTATTTGTTTTTTTTTTCTTTTCAAACTTATATTTATTGAACTTTCGTATATACCTGATTATTTTCAATATGCCTTACGGATTCCTGTGAGTTTTGAACTTTCGCCTTTACTGCTACCGAATTATTATCATAAGTCGCCTTCTTATGTCTTATGTATTTGATAATTATTTATCGCGATGAAGTATTGTTTTTCAATTCTGACGAAAGAATTTTTATAATTCTGTCTTCATTCAGGATACCGTTGAAGAAAATCTGAAGTTTTCTTGCACTCTTCAAAATGGTCATATTCACATATTTATCTTTTGAAAACATGTAGCATAATTTAGTAACATACTATGAAAGCAATTCTTTTGCTGCCATAAAGGTACTTTTCTATCAAATACTTAAAAATACACAAATGACATTTAAATTGTTTTTGTTTTGCTAATGATTTGAATGAAGTTACAGGAGAATGAAGAATGTTCTATAAACGCAGGAGTGCACGCATTGTATCTTCATCTGACATAGTTTGGAACATTAAATACAGTCGTTTGAGATGGGCAGGTCATGTAGCACGTATGAGCGAATCCAGATATGCATATGGAGTGTTAGTTGGGAGGCCGGATGGAAAAAGACTTTTGGGGAGGCCGAGACGTAGGTGGGAGAATAATATTAAAATGAATTTGAGGGAGATGAGATATGATGGTAGGGACTGGATTAATCTTACTCAGGATAGAAACCGATGGCGGGCTTATGTGAAGGCGCCAATGAGGTTCTTCAAAGTCATTTATAATGATTTGAGCACAACGGTTTGTTACTCCATAATCTATACTAATAATAAATCTGTAGCCGAATTTTTTTCTGGTAATTTTCGATTTTCCAAAAATAATTGGTTCTAACATATATATATAACTAACCACCATGAAGCCGAAAATCGCTTTTTTGAAATTTTTGTTTGTATGTATGTCTGTCTGTCTGTCTGTCTGGATGTTTGTTACCTTTTCACGCGATAATGGCTGAACCGATTTATATGAAATCTGGAATATAAATTAAGTTCGCTGTAACTTAGATTTTAGGCTATATGACATTCAAAATACATTATTTAAAAGGGGAGGTTATAAGGGGGGCCTGAATTTAAAAAATTGAAATATCTCGCTTATTATTGATTTTTGTGAAATATGATACATAACAAAAGTTTATTTAAAAATTATTTCCGATAAGTTTTATTCTTTGAAAAATTTTTATAGGACTGATATTTAATGAGATAAATGAGTTTTAAATTAAAATACAATGCCATCTATGGCGGTGTAATGAAATGAAAACAAATGACTACGTCTATAAGGGGCCTTGGACAACAATAATCGGAAGTTATGAAACATAGCCTACAGAGAATGTTTCTGTGTTTGTACGAAGTAATATCGAAAACTAAATTAACCGACCGATTTGTATAATTAATTATTATTTCACCATTGGAAAGTGTAGTTTCTCTAGATGGACATGATGCTATAATGTTATTACAGTAACTTTTGAGTCCTCTCTGGACCAAAATGATCGCATTTTAATTATTTAAATGCAATTTAAATTAAGTAACATATTAAACGATTTATCCTTCTGTCAAACACGAATGTTCCCTGGATCAAACGTCCTATTTTAATTATGTAATTCCTTTATATTTATTTCTAACAGGTGCAGCGGAGCGCACGGGTACGGCTAGTTTTATAATATTGGAATTAGGATGAAGAGTGCAACGAATTTATGGAATTAGAAATAGGATGTTCCAATTTAAAAAAAAAAACATAACATTATATTATTACGAAGTTCTGTAACAGTCAGTATTATTGCCAAGTACTCCAAACAGTAGATGTTTGTCTGGTGCATGACTTAAATACATAAGTAATTTTCGGTATATTGTAACATTAATTATGGAACTGTCCCAAAGGTTATGGGACACAATGTATATATGTTATTGAGTATTTGTGTAAGTATAATAAAAAATACTAATGTAATATGTATTGTACACCTTAATTTTAGACGAAGAGTTAATAGCCTTGTCTTGTTTCAACAATTACTTGGATAGTGAAAAAGAGCAAAAGCGCCGGGTCTAGGAAAACCAGTGCAATTCCGTGATTGCTAATCCCTGGAATGCAGGAAGGAGCAGTTTCTTTTACAGGCGACGTGTGGTTCGAATAGTAAACAGGCAGATAGCGGATAATTGTGGTTTTATTACACGGTACTGTGCTAGCTTATCTTCTACGTCCCCAAGTGCTTTTTTTTTTTCTGGAACACACATTTCATGATCATAACAGTTGACATCGCTTTCCCGAAACAAATGGTCTCGTTTAAACAGTTGACTGTGTACATCCGCAGTGCTACGCCAGGGGGTGGGACGAGATTCATAGACGCGCTCGCAATGGGCGTGATTCTCATTGTCCCAGGCTTTTACTGAGATTAAGTTTTGGAGTATTTATTAAGAATCTGTTTCCAGTTGTGTTTCTCAACTGCCAGTTCGCGGGTCTTGCAAGAATGTAATTTAAGTGATTGAAGTTAGAAACAAAGCAATAAGTTTTCTTAAATTAGCTATGAGGTAGCATTAAATAACAAACTGGAATTCTGAATTCATATCTGAAGAAGATGAATGCAACCTCGAGTGAATTTAC
Source organism: Periplaneta americana (assembly GCF_040183065.1). Classification (NCBI taxonomy): domain Eukaryota; kingdom Metazoa; phylum Arthropoda; class Insecta; order Blattodea; family Blattidae; genus Periplaneta; species Periplaneta americana. The sequence goes on from NC_091127.1 coordinate 140,003,815, forward strand.
GATACAAAACCAAAGAATGCTTAAAGTCGTCGTCACCGCCACCACCACCACCACCACCACCACTCACTAACTAGGTCTGAATAAAACTACGTTCACCGCATCTGTAGTATTTTAGTAACATGATGGAACGTCTCTTAATTTTGGACCTTTATCTAATACACAATTCTGTTGTGTATCAGGCATACACTGGCATCCAGGGGCGGCTTTCGAAGAGGGGCTGCGGAGCTGCAGCACCCCAGACATTTGTGGCTCTTGTCTCGTTTATGTTGCGAAATACATTTATTATACAGTCTCTATTTAGCGGCTCGAAGTTTTAAAAAAATTTCGCTCTCAATGACATGCACGCAATCGATAGTGAAGTCATTTCCTCCCCTGGTGCTGCCAGAGCGAAACCAGAGACAAGGACTATAAGGTGAAGCCACTTCCTCTCCTGGAGCTGCCAGTCTCGTCTCGGATCTTTGCGTGTTAGTTTTACCCCTTCTCCCTGCTGCCCCTTGCCGTGAATCCAGTGTTTCCAGGCGCTGCAAAATTTGCAGCAGTTTGTCAGTAGCGCGCAGTTTTAAATACATTTTCTTTAATGTTGTGAGTATAACAAGTGCAACAATGTTTAATTCTGTACAATATTTACAGTCTGTTCAGTTCAGTACCTTAACAATTCAGGAGAAATGTGAAATTAAGTGCCCATCAGTTGAATCTCATAATGAAAAGAGCTGCTAAACAAAATACAAAGGCTCGCATATTTTTTGATAATTTATCCAGTATCCACGCTTTCTTCTCTCGATCTCCACACAGTCTGTATTAAGATAAATGTATTTCAAAGACAATACCATCAGCTGGGGCAACAAGATGGATTTAAAATAAGAACAATGAATGTTGTCCATGAGAAGGAGCCATTGCTAGAATGTTTTCAAACCATAATGGAATCTGAAATATCTAACATCACAATAAATGAGGCAAGCGCCCTGAATTCAATTTCTGGCTCAGTTATTTATTTCATTTATTGATTTATCATGTATATATATTATACAACCAACTACAACATCGCCAGTTTGATATTTCTAAGGTTCAAATCTGCATATAAAAATTAAATTATGGTTTATTTAACGACACTCGCAAGTGCAGGGGTTGTTATATCAGCGTCGCCGGTGTGCCGGAATTTTGTCCGCAGGATTCTTTTAAATGCCAGTAAATCTACTGACATGAGCCTGTCTCATTTAAACACAACATAAAAGATAAGGCGCATGGAACTAATCTTTAAATAAAGTAAGTTGCTTGGTTTATTTTTGTATGCAGCTCCCCTTAATTCAATATCCACGAGCCGCCACTGCTGGCATCTATACTTCAACCAGTCCCTGGAATGATACTACAGTAAAGTTGTGTTGCTTTGAATCTTATAGTTATGTTTGCGTTTATAAATGGTCTGTGACGGAAGACTACATTTCTTTTCAATTGATAATTTAACGGCACTGTACCAACTACTGGGTGATTTAGTGTCGATGAAATTCGTATTAATGAGATGATATTCCAGTCATGTCAATTGATGCCCATAGGAGCAAGCGCGCGCTTTAGAGCGCAGGAGAGACTGAGCGCTTTACAGCGGAAAGAAAAGAGTCAGACGAAAGAAGTAGTATATGCCGCTTAGTCGAGCTATATTCAGGGATCCCCAGCACTGATTCAATGGATAAAGCGAATAGAACTTATTAAAATTGTATCCATGGTAATTTTTAGATATGTCTGAGAAGTTTAAGTGCATTATGAGAATGAAAGTTTTAATTTTAATGTTCATTTTCCACAAGTTTGAATTTTTTTTTATTCAAAAGAAATATTTTCTCAACTTTGTTAATAGAAAAGTGAAATTTTCAGATATAGGCCTATTTATTTAGTAGCCTTACAGAATGTTTTCGTAAATCTAATAAACCGTAAATACGTATTACTGAAGATAGTGTATTGGCAATTTTGAAAATGTTCGCATGGAAATTGTTTTTAAGGAAGTTAATTAACAAAGCAACTACTGTTATATCATAAGCAAATGGTACGTGCCTATGTGTTGTAAAAATGTCAGCTCTATAGCTTCAGCATATTTCGAGAAAATAATTTAATATTCTGATCATAGGAAGTTGCTCACCAATATCACCTTAAAAGCATTATGCGATAAGAGTTTTGTTATGTAATATTAGTTACACTTAAAACATATACAGCATCTAGGTAACTTTGCTTTGTACTGTAATATTGTTTTGATTAGTTTGATTACTTTTATAAGACTAAAGGTATCATCAATATCAATTCCAACTTATCATGTCAACTCAGTCTCTCTTTTGGGGATATCACTTTCTTTATGAATGATGTGTTTCATCCATTTAGTACAGTTTAGTTGTACTACTATGGAATTATGTGAATATTCCTTCTTTACTCTTTATTATATTATTAACGTTTAAAACACAACAGCAATATTAATAAATTGCTGGTAGTACATTTTTTTTTACAGACAAAATATATAATATCAAACAGAAAGAAGCCGTATAAAAATACCGACATAAAATTTCACGTTTCGTTTGAAGTTTGTGCACCACTGTTTTCTTAATCTAACAGGTTGCTTATTCATATACACAACCCTTCCTCTTTACATACTTAGCGCTTGATGCCCGCGCACGACGTCAAGGTCAGAAAAATGCGCTTGCTTTGTCATCACTGTGGTATTCGGTGAGATGGGGCCGAGAATTAGCCATAGATTTTCTAACATTCGCCTTATGGTTGGGGAAAACTTTGGAAAAACCCACCCTGGTAATCAGCCCAAGCTGGAATCGAACCCACACCTGTTTTCAAATTTTCAAACAATGAAAAAGTTAAGTAAAATGATTTGAATAACGTATGACTTCAGAATTTTTGGATTGGTGACATATTTTCTATTGATAACACCTTGAAAAAATCCCTAACTAGTTTATTTCTGAAAGAGACGAGCTCTCTTGTGATGGAAGTCTGAGGCAAGTGATCAAGATAATGTATTTATTAGACTTTTGGTTAGCAAGAGGAAATTGAAGGGTTCAGAACCATAGTGGGCCAAGCGCCATTTACTAAAACCATACAAAACAAGGGTTAAAATGAAGTTATCACCATAATTCAATGGAAATATATAGCAAGTGATGTAAAGTATACACATTCAAACTAAATACGTCAATCTTCATTAAACTGTGGTATTCACTTAACTTTAACCCTTGCTTTCTCCGTTTTTAATAAATGGCGCTTGGCCCACTATGGCTCTAAACCCTTCAATTAACATTCTCTCATCTCCGAAAGGAACTGTAAAACACAACTACTTACTTCTGTGAATGTGGATTTTGTTCTCTAATTTATTTTTAAAATATGTACAGGAATAAATTGAATGTTGAAGCTGATTTAATACTCAAATTAAATAAATTGAAACATGGCATATAGAAGAGTATTTTGCTAAAACAAACACAACCTGCACACAGAAACTGTGTTTATTTAGTCCAGTTGCAGATTCCCCAACCAAAAGGCAAATGCCGGGTAATATTTTGGCGAATCCTCGGACCTCACCTCATCCCACTACATCTCGCCAAAATATTGTAAAAAATTGTACAAAATTGTAAAATTTGTAGAAAATTACTAAATTGTAAAACTGTAAAAATTTGTAAAAATTGTAATTGTAATATTGTAAAATTTTGACTTGTTCCACATCTTAAAGCTTCATTGCTCATGTAAGATCTATGGAATAAACTGAATGAATGTATGAATGAATGAATGAATTAATGACTATATATAAATTTAGGATTTAATTTTTAAGTATTTAATCATTTACCATTATGTAACAAAGAAGGTTAGGTCAATATTCATTTTTCTTTATATTTTATGGAACACTCTAATGAATAAATTCAAAGAGAGACTGTTTCTTAATTAAACATGCCTAAATAAAGCAATTAATTATTGGTATTGGAGCATAGAAATGTCATTTATGAGCCTGGGAGCGACACGTGACTTTTTCTTATTATAAATTTGATTATTGGTGTAGCTAATATCAAAAATTAAGAATAGGCTGAGGACCGCTGGTCTGTGAGAAGAGAAGTTATTAAGGTCATTTAGTAAATTTTATTTTCATATGCAGCGACATTTTGAAATTAGTCCCTGCTCATTACACATTTTTCACTAAATTTTTCCCAAAGTATATCTTATTAATATTGCAGAACTCTTGATCACAAATCAAACACAAGATAGCACAGGTCTGTAGCTACTCTCGATGCCTAGATATTACTAAGAGGCCACGAAGCACGTCAAATTTTGTACGTAAATGTGGCGCCCTTATATCTTTAGCGACGAGGCGTTATTGGAAGTGGTCACACAAGTTACATTTCTTCATGACAACCTAACAACTAATAATATTGGTATTCAGCTGAGGCTCTTACTGTTGTTACAGCGAGCATTAAAAAGCAGTTATTTTTTGTTTCGCTACGGTTTCAAAAGGGCACTCATACTCAGTGCGGGTAAATAGTATTATGTGCCATTAATAATAATAGTAACAACAGTAATAATGATGATGTTAATAATAATACTTACTGATTTACTTATTGGCTTTTAAGGAACCCGGAGGTTCATTGCCGCCCTTACGTAAGCCCGCCATTGGTCCCTATCCTGAGCATCTACGTCTCGGCCTCCCCAAAGGTCTTTTTCCCTCAGGCATCCCAACTAACACTCTATATGCCCATACGTGCTACGTGCCCTGCCCATTTCAAACGTCTGGATTTAATGTTCCTAATTATGTCGGGTGAAGAATACAATGCGTGCAGTTCTATGTTGTGTAACTTTCTCCATTCTCCTGTAACTTCATCCATCTTAGCCCCAAATATTTTCCTAAGCACTTTATTCTCAGACACCCTTAACCTATGTTTCTCTCTCAAAGTGAGAGTCCAAGTTGCACAACCATAAAGAACAACCAGTAATATAACTGTTTTATAAATTCTAACTTTCTGATTTTTTGACAGCAGATTGGATGATAAAAGCTTTTCAACCGAATAATAACAGGCATTTCCCATAATTATTCTGTGTTTAATTTCCTCCCGAGTATCATTTATACTGTTGCTCCCAGGTATTTGAATTTTTCCACCTCTTCAAAGGATAAATTTCCAATTTTTATATTTCCATTTCGTACAAAATTCTCGTCACGAGACATAATCATATACTTTGTCTTTTCGGGATTTACTTCCAAACCTATCTCTTTACTTGCTTCAAGTAAAATTCCCGTGTTTTCCCTAATTGTTCGTGGATTTTCTCCTAATAATAATAATAATAATAATAATAATAATAATAATAATAATAATGATAATAATAATCACACCTGTGAAATTTCAGTCAATAGTATAGGCCTATTGTATTAAGACATAATGTTCAGTATGCACGCAACAACAAAATCCGTAAATGCCAACATCTAGCATACGAGCACAAAATAATACACTTGGCAAATAGACTGTCACCTCAGCCACAACAGTAGTCCCAAAATATACAACAGAACCGCTCTGCAATCACGACAAAAGTTACTCAGCGTGCTTAAATCAATTTTACTGCATGTCTATCACGCAATAAAATCCACTTCCCGGGAAGCTTTTAGCAGATTTCCTGTTAATTAGAATGAACTCTATTAATGATATAATGACATTGAGGTAATATGATATCCATAATTTTATAAAATTGTAGTCTGTAACATTAGTCTGTCAATATATCGATAACAGATCTAGATAATGAAAATAAATTGCGTACAAATATTTATAAAAGTATATCTCTATCATCATTTATAAATACAGTTCCACGAATGGCTGTAATAATATCAATTTACAGAGCAACCATCCTGCAACCATTCTCCTTTCTCTTAAATTTTCTAATGAGGACTTTAAACAAAATTTGTCTAATGATATTGAGAGATTCATTATCTATTTTACACAATCATTTGTATAACACTACGTAATATATATATATTTTTTTACTTCATTTCATTAGTCTTCATTGTTCTTTCATCTCGTGTTTCTCCTATATCAAATTATACTTTATTTTTTAATTTATCATTGTTCCGTATTCTCTCCGCAGTCATATTGTATTTTATTTTTCATTTAACCTCTGCTTTGTATTCTGGATCTTAGTGGCCGGCCGTAGATGTCGGCCAGATGTCCCAAATTGTGGAAATTGTTGTTTATCATAATCTGCTAGAAATATTCCACACTGTTTGCTTACACAAGAATTTCTTATGTATTGCAGTAAATCGGAATTACAATATTTTTAAATTAAGATTTTATTAAACAATAGTACATTATGCAACGCGCCTATAATGGTAATAATTAAGACGTGAGTCTTAATTACCATTATAGGCAAGATGCATAGGACTGTTTATGTTCTACCATAATAACTAAATGTCTGAGTTCTGAGTTTTTACAAATATCTTACCTTATTACTTTACTGATAATGAAACGGCGACCAAGAGTGTTTTCAGCGTGTTCCTGATTAGTGTAACAGATGGAAGGCACGGAGTACTTTTGCGTCTGCGCACTATTTATTCATTTTTTTGCAGGGCTTTGGCAACATATCTTTGGTCGGCGGGAAAAGGCACATTAGTAAAAAAAAAAAAAGTCGATTTTTCTGTTGTACTAAATCACGTAAGTCTAATATTTTTTCTAATTTTTTAAATAATAAATTTTCTTGTATTTTAAATTGAAAAGGGTCTTACTTTAATATACATGAATTTCATTATTATACTTATATTCAGTTAAGAGTAAATTAAAAAGAAAGTCTCTCCTGAAAAATTATTATTTTTTGACTTACGTACATTTTCCCGCCGACCAAAGATATATTAAAACAGGAAATCAACTCAATTTATTAGAATATTATTATATTATTATTATATTATCCTGCCTGCTATTTTGGATTGCTGCTTTCAAGGCTTGCGGGTTGTTGCGCGTATGGTATTAATCAATATGGCATATGTTTAATTAAAAATCGTTAGTTGGAATAGCATAACGAATAGCAGTACTTTAATGTATGTTATTCAGGTACAGTTACGCCACATATAATTAGGGTATTATAGTATGGTAGAATAAAAATAATGTATTGAATTAAAGATGCTCCACGAATCCCTTTTCTTCCTCGTCTTAGTTTTTTCCTTCTTCTACCTCTTTTCCTTCTTCTACGTCTTTCCCACTGCCTTCTATCCATAATTTCCTCATTGCACAATTTTCTACTCCTTCTCGTGTTTCTGATCTTTTGTTTTGTAAATATAATATACGGCAAAACAAACAAAGCTTGTTTAATTGCGTTGGTACAGTATGTGTTCAAAGTGTGTACCATCTCGTGCCACATATTGTTCATAACGTTTGCGAAAATTATTGAACATGTTGATGAACAAGTTTGCTGTACGGACATAAAAATGACGTTTTCTCGCGTAATTTGAAAATATTTTGTAGGCGGGTTATCTGTCTTGAAAAAATGATTCTATCAACGGATGTAAGCATCTGTGACTGTGAGATGCGGGGAGCAGGAAGAGAACGGGAATGGCGTTCCAAGAGAAATTAGGCTTTCTCTTTAAAATTATTATATATTATATAATATATTTTGTGTGCCATTTTTATTTTAATATGTGTGTTCTTTGAGAGAGTAGTGGATATAATCATAGGTGGAGCGGGGTGAAACCTACAAAGTAGGACTTGTTTTAGGTACAAAGCACCTATGGCCAGAAGACCCGTGCATTGGATTTTAGAGAAAACTATGCTCATATAAAAATCTGTATGTATAATATTACTCAATAAATCTGTCCGTCCGTCCGTCTATCTATCTATCTATCTATCTATCTATCTATCTATCTATCTATCTATCTATCTATCTATCTATCTATCTATCTATCTATCTATCTATCTATCTATCTATCTATCTATCTATCTATCTGTCTGTCTGTCTGTCTGTCTGTCTGTCTGTCTGTCTGTCTGTCTGTCTGTCTGTCTGTCTGTCTGTCTGTCTGTCGTCTGTCTGTCTGTCTGTCTGTCTGTCTGTCTCTCTATCTGTCTGTGTGTCTACCCACCCAAGAACTGAGATCCATGCATAATTTTTATACTCCTTTTCCTTCCTCCATTGTGGATATTTTAATTACATTTACAATTTTCCAGTCGTCCGACATTTTTCCCTCACTCTCTTCTTGTTTACTTTACTCTCTCTCTCTATTTTATAACATTCTTTTTCGCACATCGCTTTTTCAATTTTTGCCTGTATTTCTTACGCCTCTACCCCTTCTTCAGATACTCAGTTCTTTCTGTGGGTGGAACTGAGCATGCTGTTTGAAAATGTTTGATTTTCTCCCTCTGCGACACCGTATAAATATCCAACAAACTTTCAACACAATCGATAAAACTGTTTACGCCATAACAGAATCTTGTACAGCTGCTGCTGCTGCTGCTGTTTGCAGAGTCTTCTCACTCTTAGTGTATCTGGCCAGCAATTAGCACAGTGAAAGCTCCGTTTTATTGGCGATGCCGGCTTGTTTGCAGAGCTGAGCAAATAACTCAGTTGCGGCCACACTGGCTATAAATATTACTTTTACTGTTTTTCCCACAACCGCGCCGCGGACGTGCTGCACAAAACTTCTGACATATTTTGTGAACGATGGTTAATGCCCACAGGCCGAATCAAACCGCAACACTCACACTTCACACGCGAATGACAGTCGTGGCTCAGTCAGCTTGACGGATACTAGCTGACGCGACTGAGACTCGACGCTAGACATGTCATATTTAATTTGTTACCTGTGTTGTGCGACCGTCACTTAGCTCGCATTATTTGCTAACCGGATGGCTACTGCGTTCGACTTCTGCTCATACTTATCAGGATTTCTGACACCACAATTTTACTTAATAATGGAAACCATTTTATGGGAGTATAAGGGTACTGTGCATCAGTTATTCATAGATTTCAAAAAGGCACATGACTCGGTTAAGAGAGAAGTTTTATTGAATTTGGTATTCCCAAGAAACTACAGAGTGATTTATGTAGAACTGACACATTTCTTTCATTAATTGTTTCAAAACGAATTGTGCTAACAACAACTTATTATACCTAAAATGTAGAGGAATTTTGGGAGATTATTTACCTCTATAGCAAATGTTCAAAATGTCCTCCATCCTGCATAAGGCACAACTCAACACGTCGTTCCATGTTACTGGCCACTCGTTGGAGGACTCTGTTGTCAATAGCTTGAATCTCCTGTGTGTTGTGCTTAAGATCGTCCAATGTCTAGGGACGTGTAGCGTAATCCCTGTCTTTTAAGTAACCCCATAGAAAGAAGTCCGGCGTTGTCAAATCCGGAGATCTCGGTGGCCACAGGTTCCTGAAAATTATTCGGTCGTCACATAACCGGATAAATGGAACCATGCTTCATCTGTGAACCATGCTATGGAGAATATGGCTGGATTTTGCACAATGAACGTCTGAAACCAACGACAATAATTCAATCTTTTATCCTTATCTGGTTCCTGTAGCTGATTAACAACCGTAACCCTATATGGCTTTAGGCTCTCTGACACATTGCGCAGGTGTACCCTGTCTCCTGCGACAAACGTCTCAATGATTTTTTGGGTGACTGCTCCAGTCGTGCTCTTACGTCAACAACAACCGTGGGAAGCCCAGATGAACGATGCTTGCCCTTTTCACTCACCAGAGATCCAGTTGTTTCCAATTTGTTTACCAGTCCCAGTATTGTGTTTCTTTTGGGAGGATTGTGAACACCAAATTCTCTCTGGTATGCCCTTTGAGTAGCTGTAATTGAATTCGTAATCCAGTATTGCTTCACAAGGAAAAGTCGTTGATTTAATGTGTACTGCATTTTCACGTTGACACAATATGTCGAAAATAGCTGCCAACAATAGGAATAAAACATAAACATCTGCGCATCTAGTGACAAGGAATCGAAATTCCAGAACATTCTGCTTAATTTGGTGCTAAAATTGGGTCAGTGCTGCAAACAATAGGAATAAAACATAAACATCTGCGCATCTGGTGACAAGGAATCGAAACTCCAGAACATTCTGCTTAATTTGTTGGTAAAATTGGGTCATTGAATGAATTTCCAACGGAATAATTAAAGAAAGAAATGTGTCAGTTCTATATAAATCACTCTGTAGTTCGATTAATTAAAATGTGTCTCAGTGAAACGTACAGCAGGGTTCGGATAGGTCAGTTTCTGTCAGATACGTTTCCAATTCACTGTGGGCTAAGGCAAGGAGTTGCACTATCACCTTTACTTTTTAACTTTACTCCAGAGTATGCCATTAGGAAAGTCCAGGATAACAGAGAGAGTTTGGAATTGAACGGGTTACATCAGCTGCTTGTCTATGTGGATGACGTGAATATGTTAGGAGAAAATCCACAAACGATTAGGGAAAACACGGGAATTTTACTTGAAGCAAGTAAAGAGATAGGTTTGGAAGTAAATCCCGAAAAGACAAAGTATATGATTATATCTCGTGACGAAAATATTGTACGAAATGGAAATATAAAAATTGGAAATTTATCTTTCGAAGAGGTGGAGAAGCTCAAATATCTAGGAGCAATAATAACAGATATAAATGATAATCTGGAGGAAATTAAACACAGAATAAATATGGGAAATGCCTGTTATTATTCTGTTGAGAAACTTTTATCATCCAGTCTGCTGTCGTAAAATCTGAAAGTTAGAATTTATAAAACAGTTATATTACTGGTTGTTCTTTATGGTCGTGAAACTTGGACTCTCAGTTTGAGAGAGGAACAGAGATTAAGGGTGTTTGAGAATAAGGTGCTTAGGAAAATATTTGGGGCTAAGAGAGATGAAGTTACAGGAGAATGGAGAAAGTTACACAACACAGAACTGCACGCATTGTATTCTTCACCTGACATAATTAGGAACATTAAATCCAGACGTTTGAGTTGGGCAGGGCATGTAGCACGTATGGGCGAATCCAGAAATGCATAGAGACTGTTAGTTGGAGAGCGGAGGGAAAAAGACCTTTAGAGAGGCCGAGACGTAGATGGGAAGATAATATTAAAATGGATTTGAGGGAGGTGGGATATGATGATAGAGAATGGATTAATCTTGCTCAGGATAGGGACCAATGGCGGGCTTATGTGAGGGCTGCAATGAACCTCCGGGTTCCTTAAAAGCCAGTAAGTAAGTAATGGACACGATTTTACTGGAAGAGCTGGAGCTCTCAGGATACTATAGGATAACTACATGGTTACTAAACTTGGTCTGAATTGATTACAGTTGTAAACTCTACTTGATTTATTATGTATTTACAAAAGGTACATATAAGTTACTTACAAGATATTTCGTGGGCTGCCGCTTACGCCATAACAAACTACCGTCTGCTTCAAAGACTCCCGATTAATGCCCTCCGTAAGTCTCAACTAACTGCAGAATCTCTTCACTAACACTTTTTATGTTTCGCTATCGGTTTCCCTCCCGGGTTACCGACCACGCCATCCCGCAGGTGAGATGGGCTTAAAACCCCTTTTGATTTTACGTACTTACAGATTTCGTCTTAATCAAACAAGGACAGAGACATCATTTTATTTTTACTTCAATTTTTATTGTACCTGAGTTTTTAAATGTACTTCACTAACACCCCTTCTATTAATGAAGTTCAACCGTCCTCCACACAGATCCAAGACTGCATATACAGTCATAGTAGCCTTACGGTCATAGTAAACAGTATGTTCCAAAAATATGTTCGCGTTTTCCAGTGACGAAAGAGCTTTCAATAATGGATCATTTTCGCATAGGTACTGTCGTCCATTTGCGTACGTCGTATCCCGGTTTCCCTCACCAGCTTTTATTCGCCAGCAGGTGGCTGGGCTGTCTTAGCTCTTTTCTGAGAACATTAATTTATGTTAGGAATTGGACGTCTACGTAATATTATACAACTGTTTAAAATAACTTAAATAAAAGGGTCTCGTTAAGTAATTAACTGTCACGTGATTTCCTCCCTTTCTACGGCCCTACGACATAACCACTTCGACGGACAGTAGATAGTATGTTTGAGTAATTTTATCTTTTCGGATCGAGCAGAAGTGAAGATTGAATTTACAGTACGAAAGTTACTCTTTTATAGAGTAGGTACAGAATTATTTCATCATGAGTTACTAGTACGAAGTACGAACCTGGTAATTGGGATTCGGTACAATAGTCTATAGTGCGATATTATGCACATTAGAACTGAAGCCTATACCGAAATGAACGGCCACCATTTTCAAAAATGTGTTTAAATATCCATATTATTAATATTTTTCCATTTACCTTCATTCTCTATATTGTATGCCAATGTGCTGTAAACAGTATAATATACACTGCATAATGAATACGTCCTCATGGACAGATCAGTTCGTGAGTAAAAACACTCATTGTTAATACTGTACTGTATTTTGATTAAACATAAACCTAATGAAAATGATCAAACTCAAAAGCGTAATATTTCCTAGTTTATGTAAATGGATGAACTACTTTTCTTCCCTCCTGTACCTAGTAAAGTGATTTGTTTGTATATTAGGTCAGTATCATCGAACTCCAGTCGTGGAAGGGGATAGCAAACGGCGTTGATCCAGAGGTATAGGCAAGTTAATATTAAAAGTGTTAGTAAAAATAAAATGATGTCCCTGTGTTATATTTAATTCTATTCAATTCAATATAGTGATAAGTGGCTTTAATGAGACTACGCGTAAGAAAAGAGTTCGAACGATGCGTGATATAATTTAACCAATTAAAATGCATGCTTTGTTCTACTGGACCAATGCGATTAGTCCAGAAATGATCTGTGTCGTAAGAATACTTTTATCGTAGCCAGTGATTTACCACACGTGCGACAAACTCTATAACGCTGGCTAAGCATCTATTTACTTCGCAAGCTGGGATTGCATTGCGCGTCTTAACCATGTATTCCGCTGGCACTGTTCCTGTTTCAAATTTAATACTCCACAGGAAATCATGCTAGAGGGCGCTCTTTAGCCCTGGGGCATAACACCTGTATGAAATAGAAGTGTTGCGGTTTTCTTCCAATACTTACATTATTCCTTTCATTCTACTGTTTCTCAAATTTCGTCCACCATTGCTCCTCTATCTTCTGAAGTAAACTAGTCTAATAAACAGACAGTGGATGCGGGATGACTTATCGTTGAATGTAGGTGTACATTTACTATATATATATTTTTTTTTCATTCAGATCATTGGCTCAACAGGTTTTAAACGTAAACAGACGACGTCAACATGCTACTGTATCTTCGTACAGTCAGGAGGAACCTTGCAAGGTTCAGTCCTCGTTATCATTGATGGAATTACCAGCGTTGCAGTAAACGACGATATATTCTCGCAAGTTGTCGAAGCTGAATCGTCTTCGCCTATCGCTTAAACAGTTTTTGTATCGAGAGAATTTCTGAAGAAAACTTCTAAAATGAGGATCACTCAATTTCTTTAGAGGAATATTTGCATTAAGCATCATGTTGCACATGTCTTTGCAAAAGTTTCGTTTAGACCCGCACAACTAAATGATGATGATGATGATGATGATGATGATGATTCCTCAGATTTCATTTCAAAGCATTTCCTGTGCGATGTATTGTTGCAATGTTTCTCTATAGCCTGAGTTTTTCTGGTTTTTATTTCAATTTTACATACATTACGCACGATATTGTCTTCGTTAATAGATAAAATGTCACTCCCAAACTTCTTAACTGCACTTCGTATCTCAGAGCGAATTGAACGTTTTGCCTTCGACATTATGAATGGATCAACACAATACTATTCAATGCGTACAAAATACTTGAGCAGGATAACCCACAACTGCACACATTGCGTTGCAATATTGCTATGAACGAACCAGGGTTCCTTCGTTCTGTACGCTGCTGTACTCGCCAGGTACACAAAAGACGGACGACGCGGCACGTGCCATATACTCTGATACGAAACAACTTCACTTTTCCGTAAGTCATTCCGCATACACTGTCTGCTAATAAATTTACTACGAGTGAAAGCAATTATACAGTTATAAACAGAGATCTCCTCTAAAGGAATAAAACTCGTGCTTAGGGAGCTATCTAAACTCACGTAACGGGAGATGTAGTTCAGAATGGTAAAATATCACAAATAGATTTTACTGACTTATTTTAAGAATCTTCCCTCAAAATTTGAATTCCCTCAAAATTTGAAGCCCAAATTGTGCCCTGATTATGACGTATGTGGACAGTTTTAAGGCATATAAGGAGTTTAAGATACTGAGAATTTGTTTAACCCTCCAGTACTAGATTACATTTGTAGTCTACTGCTGTTTATTACGAGATAAATCTTCGCTTTCAATGCTGATAGCGTGAAGTTTTCAGTACCGTCCTGTTACAGTTTCGCTTTGATGTTTGGACTGTTTGGATGTAATTGTGACTCACCCTAGATCATATATGTAACAGATAAGTCATCGCTATGTTAAAATTGTTTGCACTTTGAAGAGAACAACCGCCAGGATCGCCACCCGCCCGCCGTAAACGAACACGAGATGGCAGTGCAGTCGCTAATGCAATTCAAATAGGAATTATGACGTGACTACTTATGTAATAACTAGATGGCAGCGTAGGAAACCTGACAAAAGTTGTTAACTTCAAAACCTATAAGGCCGACCTATCCATCTATATATTATGATCCAGGCTCTTACATAATATGTTTATAGGTATGCCATATGAGTAAAATCAAGGAAGAGATAGATACGGTAATGAATAATATGTGTTGTGAAAATAGAGTCTGGACTAAATATTAAACGAAGTGTTAAGGGATAGGAGAATCAGTTTTAGATGGGTTTTATAACGATAAATAAAAATACTATTTTCAAAATATACTATCGTGCAAAAAATACTGTACAATACACGTTTGTGAAGTGCATTACAAAATCTCCGAAACTGAAAAACTCGCTGTGCTCGTTTTTCAAACTTTTCTAAATTATGTAAAAAGCATTCCCCAACCTTGTATCTTAATATATTATTCTATTGCAAATGCTGATCGATTGTAATGCCTAAGCATTTAACTTCTGAGGATTCAATTAAAATAGAATTTTCCAATTTCAGAAAATAACTATATGTTTTCATTTTTTTTATTTAATTTCCAAGAAGACCATCCATTTTATTTGAAAATTGCAAAAGGATAAATATAATTTCTTATTAGTTTCTCTAACAATCAAAAAATATAATAAGAATAGTACTGATGGTACTTATTGAGTGAAATAATGTTAATATTTAGGGTTCTGAAGTTGAGCCAAAATAGGTCGAAACATGTTAACAAGGTACGTTAAAATTTAACACAAGAAAGTTCTTATCGTACATATTCCGAAGTGATACAATGTTAAAAGTTGTGTAATCAAGATGTATTAATTGTATATATTGTATTTATAGAGTATTTACAGTTAATGTGTATCATGTTGACTATTATGTTATATAATATAATATATTATATAATATACTAGTTCAGTTTATCATCAATCTAATTATATTCCCTGTCATATGTAGCACTAATATGTTGTAGAGCGCTAGTTTCGCATTGTTAGTGCGTTTATATGGCTAAAAGTAGCTGGACAGACCATTTCAATTTAGTAGCAATCCCACTTCCAGGTTTTTTATTGGGTTATTTTACGACGCTGTATCAACATCTAGGTTATTTAGCGTCTGAATGATATGAAGGTGATAATGCCGGTGAAATGAGTCCGTGGTCCAGCATTTCTTCCTATTGGTTGAGGGAAAACCCAGGAAAAAACCTCAACCAAGTAACTTGCCCCGGCCGGGATTCGGACCCGGGCCACCTGGTTTCGCAGCCAGACGCGCTGACCGTTACTCCACAGGTGTGGACCCCACTTACAGTTGTTATGCTCCATTATTATTATTATTATTATTATTATTATTATTATTATCATTATATCCCGAACTAGGTTTTACCTTTCGTAGCGTCCTGACATAAGCATTTAAGTTTAGAGTTTGAACCCTGAAAATCCAGGATATACTAACCGATAAAGTTCCTATCTTATTTGGGAACGAAAATGCGCTGCCTGTTCATAAGCAACAGGAATCCTCATCAATTTGATCATTATAGATCAAAGTCATAAATACGAGGTAATATAAGGGTAACTGGATTGAGTTATCAAGTCCCAATGAGAGTTATCAAGTTTCACTTCCATTTCATGAAACGAACCCCAATCTCTTGAATTATTTGCTGTATGTATTTCCAAGAAGACAACTATTTTAAAGGCAAATTTGTTTTTGTTCTTAATTTATTCGTAAGAGTTTACCCATGCACGCAAGTAAAGAAATCTTTTAGTCTAAAAAAAATACGTGACGTACTTCGTTATTCATGGTAATACATGAGTTGAATTTTGAGTCTTTCTGGTGGAGTTGTTTAATATCATTAAAATATGAAAATAGTAGCGAAAACCTCTTATTCTCATTGCAGGAATGTCGGTAAAATGTTTTAGTTCTCAAAATAAAACAACGTAGACTTAATCCTTTGAGCTGTTTTGTTACATTCAGCTTTATATCCCACTGAATTAAAGAAAAAAAAATATCTCTGTATAGTTCCGTATGAAAAACAGATGTTCAAAGAACCGGAGACAATGGTATATAAAAAAGTAACAAAAACAAACGGGATTAATTAGTCCTCTATACAATTCAATCTAATAATTACATCGGCGTTGAATAATGTGTATAGCTTACCGTTGTGTCACTGAATAAACGGGAACATAATGTGCAATATCTCCAATTACTGGGCAGGCGACTAGGCTCGCTTTACAACCAATCTGAAAGGTTCTCTCCAATCTAAAGCGCTTGAAATTAACCTCTAATTTACACTGCTAATTTTATGGAGTTTATGCACAGGATTGGACGATTTCTAGGGAATATCAGATTTCACATTACTGACTCTCAACCGCGTCAAAGAGAATCAAAGAGCTAGAGAACTGAAGAGACTCGCTCTAAACAACTTCCTTACTCGGAAACTGCATACGAAAATACGTTTGTGAAATGCTTTCATTAAATAAATACCGTACATAGGTACAAAGGACTGACGTCGAAGTATAATGGATGTCACAATTAAGCCCTAAGCTGTGTCAGTGTTGAACTTTCGCATTGAGTATAATTCTCAAACTATCGACCGCCAACATCATGCTTATGTTTCAGCAACTTATATTATATACAGTTATAAATAAGGAGCGGATTTCCATGTAATTAAATATTTTTTTGCGTGTGATAAAACACAATTAACAAAGTTAAAAATTCCGAACATGACGTTTCAAGTTTAAAACCCGAATTTTATTTCACATAAGAACACATTTTCACAAAAAAAATATGCAAATACATATTTTCAGGAAATCTATTATAAACACATAAATCTTGGAGTTCTTTTACTTAAATCATTTTTTACAAGAATTTTAAACATTTAAAACTAAATCAATTATGTCACTCGTTATCTTTTTAAGAATTCTTGGTTGCTTCGAGTTTCTGAGCGCTGTGTGGTGTATCCGTGATCCATTTTTGTAATAGTATCGCCGCAAGTTCTGAGAACTGCTAGGCAGCATATTAGAGAATAAATTATTAGAAAATATTATTATTATTATTAGAGAATAAATTAACGTGGACAAGGAGGAGAGATCTTGCAACACATAATTAGGAATGTTTATTGTTGCTGAAGATGATTTCATTCCACGCTTTGTTTGTGAAACACAACAGATAAGAGCTCGGGTATGAATATTACTTAATTTAGACAAATCTCTCGCCTCTCGCTCATGTCCATCAAGTAAGGCAATCTATCTTGTTGTGATTCCCTGTTACCAGGGTTCGTCAATCGATATCCTTCAAGATATACTGAAAGAAGGTTGTTTAAAAAACGATTTGGCTTTCCTATTAGCAAATCTAAGCTTTTTGTGTGACACCGTAAAAAAACTCGAAACGTCCAAAAACCTGTTGTCTGAAACAGGGAGGTGCGTGCCGTGGAAATTAAACTAGACTCGCTACCAGGTTCAGAAGCACAATTACTAAGGGACAAATTCCAGAAATGGGTTTGGGAAAAACAGTGGATATAAAAAAAATGTGTAAAGTTGTTCAAGTATTGGAGGCTCTGCCTGTGGGTGAAATTGACGGTGTTTGTGTTTGTGACATTCCTCTCATTAAAAATGCACGTCTGACAACCTGTGATGTGGGAAGATCGTTTTCACAGTATAAGTCGTTGTTCAGAGACAATCGGCATGCATTTGTGATGGAGAATTTGGAGATGACCTTTGTTGTTCACTGCAATTCTCGACCAAATACTAGCACTCAAGTGTGGTTGGTAAGTATCTAGTAACATTTTTTTTTTCAAGCTAAGTAAGGTATTTTTGTCATATTTAAAACAAATAATTTTTTTGTTTTTAGCAAATATTTTTTGGTTTTTAGCAAATATTTTCGTACTTTTTAGCACATAAAAATAAATATATTTAAATTTTTAGCACATAAAAATCCGCTCCCTAGTTATAAAATATCATAATTTCTTTACTAGCTATTTATGTAAATTTGGTGAAATCGTATTTTTTCGCTTGTTCAATATGTGGGTACTATAATGTCTTATGTCATGAAAAAGAACATTTTTACAGTATAAAACTTTCAATGTCATACATGAAAGTATCAAATATTTTCACTGATATCTTTCTTCCTAACTTCCTGTCCTTCTCTCTTATTTCCCCATTTCATACTTGATTTCTTCCTTATTTCTTTCTCTCTTCTGTAAATATTCACTTCCTTATTGCCATCTTTCTCCTTTTCATTTCCTGTCATACTATAGATGACCCAGAATAGGTCGAAACATGTTAACAAGGTACGTTAAAATTTAACACAAGAAAGTTCTTATCCTACATATTCCGAAGATATGCAATTAATTCATTCAACAAACTCAGCTCCGTTATGGTAAGCAAAAATATTTATTCTGAGATTATAAAATTCTTATCTTTTGCCATAACTATCAGTAAAAATTTATTTAAGTTAAAGTGTTCCTACTACGTCACAAGACGTTACAATGACACAATTATAATAACAAAAATCAATATACAAATTAATAAAATTTACATTTCACACAATATATACAAAATACAGATCAAATTGAAATACAATATAACATAGGTTGAGGAATTAAAATAATATTAACACAAAAATATGAATTAAAATGCAACTTACTCAGTATTTGAATCACAACATCACAATGTAGTCGTAACTTGGTGTTTTACATATGCAAAATTGACGATGGAGCGCCTATATTGTACTATGATTCACAGTCTATGCGTGCCTTCTTAACAATCCTACCCTGCTTATGCATCCATGGCTAACGAGGCACGTTATGCATCGATGTGACGTAATAGATGTGCCACAATAAACTACTCGACCCGCTGTACGTTTGGGAACAAAAATGCGCTGCCTGCTTATGAATGTCTAGTCGTGATTCAAAATTCACAAGAAGTTAAGGAATTATCATCGAAAAGATTCGGTACTTAGGGGTGAAAAATGCTGAACAGACACAATAGATTAGGATTTGAGGCATATTGTTGAACTTTTTAATTGATACACAAAATCACACCCACAACACATCCTCAGCATTCAGTTGAATTTCAAGAACATACACCCTTTTCGATGCAACACTACCAGTCACGAACACAGCCCACCATAACAGGAAGCAGAAAATGGCGCAGTAAGTCACCAGAATTCAGAGGATGATGAAAATTACATTGAAACTAGCCAATCAGAAAAATGGCATCACAATTTAAATATTAACACCGTGAAGTTATTTAGTGAATTCATTGCAAATTTTAGGGACAGAAAAGGAGATTAATATGAATAATTTTCATCCAGGAACCCATGTCTGGATACTTTCCGTTTATTAGTTACAAACCTTGATAACCGAGCGAGTTGGCTCATGCGTATCGGATGACACTCGCATTCGGGATGTCCGTGGTTCGATTCCCGGACAGACCAACCTGACTGTTGTTTTCCACAGATACTTAGGCAAATGCCGAGTTGGAATTTTCATTGCCACGGTCCATTTTCCTTTCCCCTCCCGTGTAGAAAAAGAATTTAGATTTCATATCATATCATTCATCTTCATCTTATTCAATAGACATATTCAGGTCCAGACGCATATCTTCATTCTCTTTCGGGAGGAGGCGTCCTCTTCGCAACAGTTCCTGGGTTCCCAGCCTTCCGAAATTAAGGATTCATTCTTCAAGAGCACTTCCAAGGGCGCTTCGACACCTTGAAGGTCCGTTGGAATGGATCATTTCCTTCTTGGTCACCTAGGCGGTATGAACTTGGAGCAGGGAAGGGTAGGAGGCCCCCATTGGGTGAGAGGGTGAGGGGTCACATGCGGCCGGTGGACTGGTACATCATCCTCAATTCATCCCATACAGTTCGGGATGTACAATAGGTCTCAGTATGGCCGACGTGCAGAGGGTCGTCCTAACCCCCGCGTAGCCACTGTGACCTGACCTGACCTAACCTAACCTAACCTAACCTAACCTTGATATGTGTAGTGAGTGCAGCCAGATTGCATCGAACGCAAGTCCATCTTTCTGAAGTTTTATTGCAGACTTCTTATTTCTACAGACGTTGGTGAATTTTTATAGACATGTTAGATCGAATTGGCATCACAAAATATATTTAATGATATTTTTACTCATAAACCTTGCAACTTTCCTGCCATCTCCCTACGAACTTCCGCAAATGAAATACATATCACTAAGTTTTGCAAATGTGAATCTTACAGCGATACAGTGTTGAGATGTTTTCTAGAGTGTTATTATTGTTCTGTATGCGATGTTGTAACACACAAACAACACAAATAAACAAATACAACTACACAGGCGTATTCAAACTCAAATGTAACACCTGCAACAACTTCTGCATAGGACAGACAGGCAGATCGTTTCAAACATGTTACAAAGAACACATCACAGCCATAACAAAATTACAAAACACCTCCACATATGCAGAACACATCACAAATGCTAACCACACCCACAGAGACATCAAAACAGACATGGAAATACTACACATCCAACCAAAAAGCCAGAAACTAAACACACTAGAACAATATGAAATATGCAGACACACAAAAACACACTCCAACGAAATTCTCAACACACAACTCAACTTCAAAACACACACACACACACTCTTTGACTCTACACTATACCACAGCAACACACCCTCACAGGAAATAGAACAAGTGGCGCCAAGACCGACAACGACCAGTTCTGAAGATGACTCATAAATAGGTCGAAACATGTAAACGAGGTACGTTGAAATTTAACACAGGAAAGTCTTACAATACATATTCCGAAGTGATACAGTGTTAAAAGTTGTGTAATCAAGATGTATAAATAATCATTGACTTCAGTTTAAAAGCAGTCTTCACTTCTAAATGCATTATTTTATACACATTAAAGTGTGATTTGCTTTTTCAGTGCTATAGAAAACAAGAGACAGGGAATAAGTTAATCCATGGTGAGAAATTGCAAGTATTACATAAATTAAAGATCTGCTATTAGTTAAAGTAATACTTATTCTAATAACGCTGACTATTTTGAATGTTTTATTCATAAGTTGTCTGTACTCACTATTCACGTATTTGTTTCCCGATGCATGCGGTTTGGTTTGCCGACGCAATCGTATTGATATTGGCAAGGGAATACTTACGTTTCGGTGTGCTAATGTCTACATCGGGATTAAATTGAAATGAAGTAACGTATATAGCATACTTTTGTTTTTGTTTGCATTTGAAATGTAGTAATGGATAGTTAAAATTTATTCACTTGATTCAATCTATGTTTATCAATGGGCAGTTTCGTTTACGAAGTAATTACGTTTTCGCATATGCAACGTGGCATGCAGGTTTAAAAGACCTCTTGTAGAAACACACATTCCTCTATTTGCTGTTCATATTGGAAACGAGATCTGAAAGGAATGATATTTATAATTTTATACTTAATTGGAAATTTGTTTGAAAATTGTGTAAAACAATAACGTTTCCACATGGTTAGGATAGCAAATTTATTTACAAAAACATGTAAACATATTGCATTTTTGTTGCAGGTATCTTTTTAAATATCATGCGATGCCTGGTAGTTGATTGCTAGTTGATTATTTTAACAGTTTTTACAGATATACTTACTTAACTTACTTACTTACTGGCTTTTAAGGAACCCGGAGGCTCATTGCCGCCCACACGTAAGCACGCCATCGGTCCCTATCCTGAGCAAGATTAATCCAGGGTCTATCATTATATCCCACCTCCCTCAAATCCATTTTAATATTATCTTCCCATCTACGCCTCGGCCTCCCAAGAGGTCTTGTTCCCTCCGGCCTCCCAACTAACACTCTATATTCATTTCTGGATTGGCCCATACGTGCTACATGCCCTGCTCATCTCAAACGTTTGGATTTAATGTTCCTAATTATGTCAGGTGAAGAATACAATGCGTGCAGTTCTGTGTGTGTGTAACGTTCTCCATCTTAGCCCCAAACATTTTCCTAAGCACCTTATTCTCAAACACCCTTAACCTATGTTCCTCTCTCAAAGTGAGAGTCCAAGTTTCACAACCATAAAGAACAACAAGTAATATAACTGTTTTATAAATTCTAACTTTCAGATTTTTTGACAGCAGACTGGATGATAAAAGTTTCTCAACCGAATAATAACAGGCATTTCCCATATTTATTCTGTGTTTAAGTTCCTCCCGAGGATCATTTATACTGTTGCTCCCAGGTATTTGAATTTTTCCACCTCTTCAAAGGATAAATTTCCAATTTTTATATTTCCCTTTCGTAGAATATTCTCGTCACGAGACATAATAATATACTTTGTCTTTTCGGGATTTACTTCCAAACCTATGTATTTACTTGCTTCAAGTAAAATTCTCGTGTTTTCCCTAATCGTTTGTGGATTTTCTCCTAACATATTCACGTCTTCCGCATAGACAATCAGCTGATGTAGCCCGTTCAATTCCAAACCCTCTCTGTTATCCTGGACTTTCCTAATGGCATACTCTAGAGCAAAGTTAAAAAGTAAAGGTGATAGTGCATCTCCTTACTTTAGCCCGCAGTGAATTGGAAATGCATCTGACAGAAACTAACTTATAGCTACGGACTCTTCTGGACGTTTCACTGAGACACATTTTAATTAATCGAACTAGTTTCTTGGGAATATAAAATTCAATAAGAATATCATATAAAACTTTTCTCTTAAACGAGTCATATGCCTTTTTGAAATCTATGAATAACTGATGCACTGTTTACAGATATATAACGTGTAAACAATATAAACTGTCATAATTACAGAGACTGCACATCTTGGTCTACTAAACATGATGTGTAGTGAAATTTTGTTTTCTCTGCTATTTTTGTTTTTAATTCCTAAACTATCATATTTTTAGGATTGATAGTAGTCAAATATTTACTGTCCGAATAAATGTCATTGGCAATGACCTTCCGTCGAACACATGCTAACACCACCACAATAGAGAGACAACAGAGCACCCTGATTTGTAAACAAGGATATAACTACAGTTGCAATGTTCGTGGCGTTCCGAAATAAATAATGACTGTCTACTGTCTACTAGCATTTCCAAAAACATTAGACTCATAGGTACCGGTAATATATTTTTAGGGAAACCCCAATAGTTACAGAAAAAAATTATTACATTTTTTGTTCAGTAATTTATGTATTTTTTTAATTGGGTTATTTTACGACGCTGTATCAACATCTAGGTTATTTAGCGTCTGAATGATATGAAGGTGATAATGCCGGTGAAATGAGTTCGAGGTCCAGCACGTAAAGTTACCCAGCATTTGCTCGTATTGGCTTGAGGGAAAACCCCGGAAAAAACCTCAACCAGGTAACTTGCCCCGACCGGGAATCGAACCCGGGCCACCTGGTTTCGCAGCCAGACGCGCTGACCGTTACTCCACAGGTGTGGACATTTATGTATTACATCGTTTACATTCTATATATGTATGGCCTCGTCTATAGCTAAGTGTTAGCAGCGCTGATCTTGAGTTCGAACGCACTGATTCTATTTGCGGCCTTGTGTTGGAATTTGTGGTTGACAAAGCGTACATTGCGGAGATTTTTCTCGGCTTATTCCTGTTCCCTTTTTTTCAGCAATACATTTCTAACCTATCCCTCATTTTATCCACTTTTAATCAACACTCGTTACCGATGTTGCCAACAATTG
This sequence comes from Periplaneta americana, assembly GCF_040183065.1. Lineage (NCBI taxonomy): Eukaryota > Metazoa > Arthropoda > Insecta > Blattodea > Blattidae > Periplaneta > Periplaneta americana. Next base: position 140,028,096 of record NC_091127.1, read on the forward strand.
TCACCCTCAAGTCAAGTTCATTGCCTTCCTCTCGAAAGAAAGAAATATAATTACATATAGGAGATTTCATTATTTGCTGTATCACTATTTAAGTTATTTAATAGAGCAAAAATCTGAAAATAAATATGTCACATAGGAGTGGAGTATATTGTGGCAAAGACGACGTTAATATGTTCTAGTCACCGGCGTAGCTCAGACAATAGGCTTTTTATCTTTTACCTATTCATTCTGAATTCCGCTCGAGCATGGATTCAATTACCGGTTGAGCTGTTATTTGGGTGTGTTTTTTCCTATGTTTTCTGCAGTTTTAACACTGTCACGTGACCACATGTGGGATCCTTCACCTTACCTTGACATATACATTCTCGATATCTCTAAATCCATCGAGGTTTAATATCTTGTTAGTTGTAATAAGTTTCTATTGGACCATATATGCTTATCTTACGTTACAAATATAAATTTTTATTGATTTGTCACATTAACGTTTTCGGTACTATGGTGTACCATCTTCAGATGTAAACTTGATACTAATTATGAACCAGGCCAATAGATGCATGTATCGTGAGCTTGAATGATCTGTGTTCGTGTACGTAATATAGGCCTACTATACCCATGATCAATTACAATGGTTACATAAATACCATAAAACACTTATATGTTATTATATCGTAAAACAAACAATTAAAATCAATTATTTAAAATAAATTGTTTAAAACACAGTGGTCGTTTCTGTTATGACGTGATCCAGGTTACATGATATTGTTGATGTGTGTTGCCGTGATAGTTTAATGGGACAACAAGTTGTTAAAATTTCACTGTATTAGTTTCACTATATTAGTTGCACTGTATATTGAATAAATATAAATTAAACAATGAGATTTCTTAGCTGATGGGTATTGTCACTTAATGTTCATTGTTATGCACACGCTTAATGTTGAAGCACTTTAAATTGGAACTTAGCGTGGAGTACACCAAAGTTAAGAATTTTGCGCGTAAATTAACTAAGGGTCGAATTCATAGTCGTCACTTATAAAATGAGGAAACACTTAAGTAATGAGCATTTCCTTAGCATTTATTTTAGATCGTATTGCAGAGACGCTACTCATTCATATGCCCTGAGCATTCCCTTGACATCGAAAGAAATATGGCAACATGGCTAGACGTGAGCGCTTTTTACATTCAATTGTTTTCCAGCGCCTTCAAATTGTTAAATCGGCATTATTGTCATACACAAATACAGAAGTAAATATTATAGAGCTAAAAATTATACAAGATGTCCAGAAAGATTTTACAGAAAAGAAAGAAGTGAGCTAAGATAACTAGTTATGAAATATGGAGACATCGTCGAAAGTAAAAAAAAAAAAAAAAAAAAAAAAATTGATAATTGTTCTCTCCAAAAGAAGAAATTGACATGTAACAAAATTGCAGTTGAGTTTAATGCAAACTCCGGAAATATTCCTGTAAGTAAATCATTTTAATTTATTTTTCAGTTATTTTTATGCTAAACAAAGTGGAAGTGATATAATTACGCAAATTTTAACAGCTTATTCCTTGGGTAGAATACAACAAAAATGTAAATAACACTTTGTTGGGACGTGAATACTTTTCGAAAAAAAAAGAGCCTCTTAAATCTACCTGAAATGCTGCTGTATCATAAAATCTCAAAGCAACCAGTACTTTCAGCAGTGGCGAAATCGGTAAGCCTCATGGTTGTATTGTGAATTGAAATGAGAGACACCAGAATATTCACAACAGTGTTCTTGTCGAAACGGTATCTCCTCTTAAATTGTTGATCATTATACATCTCTAAAGGGTTTTCCACATCTCTGATATATCTTTTGCTTGCCAAAACTCATTTTCATTTTAATTACAGAACTCAATAAATTAAATTAAATCATAATCATCATCTATTGTATACCGAATCAGCTGATTACAATGCATATGAGGAAACACTTGAGTAAGCTGACAAGCTACCTTATTTGAATAAGTGTTCACTTCAGTGGGATTTATGAATTGGAAATTATTATAAGCAACTGCTCAAGGGTTTCCTTACGATAAGTGTTGACTATGAATTCGGCCCTACTTCACCTTACCGATGTTCAGTAATTTATGTGTTATATCGTTTGACTGGAATCCCGGGAGTGACAACCACTCAAAACAAATTGTAACTTAAATATGTAAGGTGAATTAGTTAATTTACGCGCAAAATTCTTAAAATTGGTGTACTCCACACTACGTTCCAATTTAAAGCGCTTCAACATCAAGCGTGTGCATAACAATGCATATTAAGTGACAATACCCATCAGATAAGAAATCTCATGGTTTAATTTATATTTATTCAATATACAGCGCAACTAATATAGTGAAACTAATACAGTGAAATTTTAACAACTTGTTGTCCCATTAAACTACCACGGCAACACATATCAACAATACCATGTAACCAGGATCACGTCATAACAGAAACGACCACTGTGTTTTAAACAATTTATTTTAAATAATTTATTTTAATTGTTTGTTTTACCATCTAATAGCATGTAAGTGTTTTATGGTATTTATGTAACGATTGCAATTGATCATGGGTATAATATATTACGTACACAAACACAGATCATTCAAGTTCACCATACATGCATCTATTGGCCTGGTTCATAATTAGTATCAAGTATAAAGTAGCCACGTTCAATTAGTAGGCTAGCGGTGTCTAAGAGGACGGAAGTTTGAAGTTTCAATAATTTTAATTATGTCGCTGTCCATTGTCGTCGTCAAGTCTTTTGAAGGCCGCTCCAATAATCCACGCGGAGTTGCAAATTTTAGCAGTGTGTCTTGTTCTAGTTCACAGTGAAAATTAATTATATTACAGTTCAGTGTATAATAAAAATGTGGAGGCCGTGGGAAGCGAGTGAAATGTCGGAACCAATACCCATGAAGGTCAATAACGACGATGGTAATAATAATAATAATAATAATAATAATAATAATAATAATAATAATAATAATAATAATAATAAAAATAATATATCACAGTTAAATAACAATTCAAATTCAAAAGCTAGACCAAAATTATGTAAGCAGTGTCAAACGTTTGTGTGCAATGCTCACACGTATGTTCTGAAAACCATTTAGGCCAAGGAAAAATTTCCGAGACATCTAAAATTCTTAAATTAAATAGAAATACTGTAAGTAAAATTGTAAAAAAGGGACCTAAGTCACCTAAAAAGCGTGGACACAAAGTCACAAAATTTAATAAAGTAGATGGTTTTACGTGTGATTACATTCGCCGTGAAATATATAGTTCTTACAATAAGGGCCAATCCTTAACAATAAAAGAATTATTACAAAAAGTCAAACTTTCCGGATTTCCTTATGGAGAAACATTTAATTATTTCTTTAAATAATTAATTTAAAATAAATAATCTAAATAATATAAATAATCTTCAAATTAACTCATGCTTTGAGCAATTAAGCCTAGCCCATATTCATGTTATATTAATATATAGTAGCAACAAACAAGACGTGACAACGTCGCATTTTTATTTTATTATCGGTGCATGCAATAAAGACCTACAAATCTTAAAAGGAATGCCGCTGCCTAATAATTAAACGAGGCAATTTTACATCTGAAGATGGTACACCATAGTACCGAAAACGTTAATGTGACAAATCAATAAAAATTTATATTTGTAACATAAGATAAGCATAGATGGTACAATAGAAACTTATTACATTATAGTTAGCTTATCGGAAAATCAAAACAAGATGAAATTGATCTTGTTAGTTGATACTTCGTTGTTAAATAACCGGCTAAAGATTTATGTATACTTTTGCTGAAGTCCCATCAGTGTGGAGTCGGATTGGTTTCGCTTGCCATAAATACACGAATGGACTTCACAGCATTCGCTTCTTCTAAAGAATATCGTGGTGAAAATCTTCTTTGTCATGAAAGTTATGTTTGTCTGTCGGATTTCAACTATAGAATCTTCAATCTAAAATTATGAGCCTGGTAATCTCTAGACTAGCGGTTCCCAAAGTGTGCTGACTGATTGTCAGGGGCTCCGTCCACGGCAGTTATGAAAATGACAAAATTTACTGCTTCCATCTAATCTCTAGCGAGAAAAACGCAAATTACTTCCATAAAGCGAAAATAATTTTTCAGATAATAGTTTGCGTTTTCTTGCTAGATGGAAGCACCAATAATAGATCTAGGCCTTCTAGTTACTGGAGCTATCTCGATCGTTCTTGCTTGCCAAGTACTCGATGATTCTCAAAATTTATTTTATGTTTTATATACCAGGCAAGCAGCATTTGTTAATCGTGATGCGTGGAATCTACAATCTATTGACTGTTATGTTGCCTCAAGTAATTCGCATTGTCTTCTTTGACAGTAAGGTTACAGCTGTTGTTATCCCCCTTTGACTGAGCACTGGATGATAGCTGATGACTCTCAGGTATTACGGAGCTCGTCTTAAGCCACAGTGTAACCTTACTGTCAAAGAAGATAATGCGAATTCCTTGAGACTGAGTTCGGAATATGCTGAACATGTTCCTACTTCAGAGTTTGTTGCTTAGTGTAGCGGTACTGAAAGGAATTAAAAAAGGAAAATATAGTGATTCAGATTTGGACATGGGATTCACTGAGTTTGCTGATGGACGTCCACAGTGTGAGATATGTAACAAAGCTTTACCCAACAGTTCAATGTTCCCTGTCAAGCTTAGAGACGGCATTTCAAAACTCATCCTGACTTCACAAATGAAACTGCAGACTAGGTACTTTAAAAGAGAAAATGACAAACTCCATACAGTTCAGACAATATTTTTATCTCATGTAAAAGACAAGTAACGAGAAAGCACTGGAAGCGTCGTGACCTGGCTCTTGCTGGTAAACCTCACTCTTGCTGAAACTCTTATGAAACCACTATTAGTGAAGGTAGTGAAGTAGTGGACGAAAAAACTGCAAAATTGATCTCCAGTGTGCCCGTATCAAATAACACTGTGCGTAATCGAATACAGAATCTATCAAACGATGTTAAAAATATCATAATTTCCCGTATCAGACAAATGAAATTTTCGCTACAATTTGACGAATCCACGAACGTTGCCAGATTAGCTGTGTTAATGACCTTTGTGTGGTATGAATTTTCAGGTCCTTTCTTGAAGATATTTTGTTCTGCTAGCCATTGCCATCCTCTACAAGCGGTACTGAAATTTCATTGAAAACTCGATACCTTGGGACAATTGCATTGGCGTGTGCATAGATGGCGCAAAGGCCATGGTAGGTCCTGTTGCTGGCGCTATGTTAAAAGGATCAAGAAAGTTTAAAAAAACTGCACAAGTAATCATTGTGTACTATACCAACACGCTCTCGCAAAGAAAAAAAATGCCAGCATTATTAAAGCAGGTACTACATAACACCATCAAAATTATCAACTTTGTTAAGGCACGACCTTTGGAGTGTAGGCTCCTCAGTATCCCGTGCGAAGATATGGGAAGTATAGATCTACAAAAGTCTTTGTTGTTACACATAGGAGTGCGATGGTTGTCGCATGATAGCGTTTTCCCGTTTACTTGAACTTCGAACGGAAGTTTCTTCACTTTTGAATGACCAGAACAGTTTGCTAGCAGATTATTTGAACGATCAAGAATGGTTGTGCAAATTACGTTACTTTGCCGACATTTTTTCAAAATTAACTAATTCAGCACATCCATACAAGGTAAACGGAACGCTATATTCGATGCTAATGACAAAATTGCCGTGCTGAAGAAAAAGATAGCGTTCGACATAGATACCGTCGAGAATAAGAATCTAACATGTTCCTAATTGATTTCAAACTTTACAGAAGAAAATAACACAGAAATGAATTACTCATTCATAGCAATACTAAAAGGACACCTTGATAATTTGCTTGAAATCATACTTACCAAAGGACACTCAGGAATCTATTCGAAGGGAATGTGAGTGGATTGTGGATCCATTTTCAGTGAAGTCAAAACCAGCAGCCCTCACTGCTTCAGATATGAGGTCCTTATAAACATGGTTTCGGACAGCCACTGTCAGCCATCATTTAAAAGCAAACCACTTCCGAAATTTTGAGCTCAGTTAGAGGTGGATCTTTTTATATTAAGTTCAAAAGCTAAATTTTTCTTACTGCCTTTTGACACTACGTACCTCTATGAATCGGCCTTTTCGAGGTACACGGCTACAAAAACAAAATACCGTGCTTATTTGGATGCAGAAGACTATATACGTCTTCAAACTCACTTCTGTGGCAACGGACAGTGGCAAACTCTACCGCAAGAAACAGGCACATTCTTCATATTAACTTCGAGTGTACATGTAACATTGTAACATTTTTTAAATATCTTAACTAGTTGTTATATCATTTTGTGGTTTTAAATAACATTGTCTTCAGTACTTTATACTACTGTTTCCCTTATTAATATATCTTATTATTTATACTTTCGTATATGTATCGTGTGCAATATGCTTCATAGAACATAGACAAATAGAACTAAACACTAAACATTTCTTGGGGCTCCACTAGAAACTTTTGCTTCAAAAAGGGCTCCGTGGCTGAAAAAGTTTGGGAACCGCTGAGACTAATGAATTGGCTTCGTAATTCAGCTACGTGTAAGCTGACATGAAGTTGTCTAATTCGAAGTTTATGTGACATCACAGCACAGGTACAGGTACGTTCGTATATAAAATAATTACGCATTCTCTGCTCTGTTGCTCTAGTAAGTCAGTCAGGGCACAGTCGTAGTGAGTTCTCAATCAGTGCTGTTTTGTTACTAGTCTTATTACCTACAGTATTTAAATAATTATAATTATCCTTGTGGCTGATTTTAGGTTCATTGCAAAGGTAAAATGCCTTAGATCAGACTCTCAAGCGTGTAATGTTGCAGGGCATAGTTGAGGTATGTTGAACTAATATTTTTCACTGTTAACATTGACAACATTAATTATAAATTGTGTAAAATAAACGTAAACGTGATAAGAACAGCACATTGAATGGCACTGCAATATCAAAAGGCACAGGAAATAAGTTGAACGTAATCTAAAAGAAACGGTATCAAATAAATCTGAAAGTTACCAAGATATTAAGTCAACGTTTAGCATGGATTTGTGCACCATGCCGATCAGTGCCAACATCCCAATTATTAAATTAAATAATCTATATTATATGTAATTTCTAGAAAGTATGCAGAAAAATAGTAACTTTTTCAGTGGCGAGTGACATACGCAATAACCTGATGGAACACAAATAAATATCAGATAATAGGAATATCTTGTATTATTCTCATGCATCATATGATACTGAAAGAAGTTTCTCGCGATATAAAATCATCTTAAGTGCTTTCTGCAGAAAGTTCAAGTTCCTAAACTTATGAATGCACACTATTATTCATTGCAACGATCACTACGGAAATGGAGGTCATATCTCTAGCACGCATTTAGGGTCTATATGTAATATACAGGGACATCATTTTATTTTTGCTTCAGTGTTTATTGTACCTGAGTTTTTGAATGTACTTCACTCCCACCTCTTCTACTAATGAAGTTTTAACTGTTCTCCAGACAGAATCAAGGCCGCATATAGTAAACAGCAATGAGTTATTGAGTATAGTACGTTCCAGAAATATGTTCGCGTTTTCCAGTGACGAAAGAACTTTCAATATTGAATCATATTTTCGCACAGGTACTGTCGTCCGTTTGCCTACGTCGCATCCCGAATTCCCCCACCTGCTTCTGCACGCCCCTCTGTAAAAGCAGGGCTGTCTTAGCTCTTTTCTGAAAACATTCATTTCTGTTAGGAATTGGACGTTTACGTAATATTATACAACTGTTTAAAATAACTTAAATAAAAGGGCCTCGTTAAGTAATTAACTGTCACGTGATTTCCCACCTTTCTACGATCCTGCAGCATAACCACTTGGACGGACAGTAGATAGCATGTCTGAGTAATTTTATCTGTGCGGGTCGGGCAGAAGTGAAGATTGAATTTACAGTACATAAGGTACTCTTTTATAGAGTAGGTACAGAATTATTTCACCATGAGTTACTAGTACGAAGGACGAAACTGGCAATTGGAATTAGATGCAATAGTCCATAGTGCGATAATATGCACAAGAGAACTGAAGCCTGTATCGAAATGAACGGCCACCATTTTCGAAAATGTGTTTAAATATTCATATTATGATTATTTTTTAATTTAACTTCTTTCTCTATATTGTACGCTAATGTGCTGTAGACAGTATATATACACTGCATAATGAATACGTTCGCATGGATAACTCAGTTCGTGAGTAAAAACACTTATTCTTAATACAGCACTGTATTTTGATTAAACAAAAACCTAATGAAAATTACAGAACTCAAAATCGCGATATTTCCTACTTTACGTAAATGGATGAACTACTTTTCTTCCCTCCTATACCTAGTAGAGTGATTTGTTTGTGTTTTACGCCAGTGTCATCGAACTACAGTCGTGGAAGGGGATAGCAAACTGTGTTTCCGGTTCTCTAAAGGTATAGCCAGGTTAATATTAAAAATGTTAGTAAAAATAAAATGATGTCCCTGTACATGTTATCTAGCTCCATATTGGTCACGCCTCATTTCAGCAGTTGATCAGAACTTGTTCAACAGTGCTCCACTGTGTTGGGAGACGACTGTACTCCACGTACACGAAGCGACAACCTGTTTGTTTACATCTTTATCAGTTCCATTACCTGTGTTCGGCGTACTATATACTCAATGTGTCTTTAACTTCAGTCTTTAGGTAGCTGGAATACTAAGCCTACTAATGAATATATCTACGACTTTATTCCTAACTTCTTTAAGAAAATTATCAACGTGCCTTTGTTCTTATTTCTGAATTTATTGGTAATCATATTCAGTAATCGTCTGAATTTTATAATTCGTTAAATGAATATTACGTCTCACAAGAATCTCAGAATACATTTTGTAGGATTAGTTTTAGAGTAAAGCGTTTTCATTCTCTTCAGCCGTGAACTAATGAATAAGTAATTAAAAGTTTTTCCGTCAAGAGTTCTCAGAGTTAATTCATAGGTAATGAGTGGGGCTCGCTTCTTTCTGAGTAATAATCGTTTACGATAATGTACATTCAGCTTTCTTCTGTTAATCTTCCTAGCGACGCCTGCTGGATCAATAGCAAGAGTGCTAATTTGGCATTGGAAAATTAATCCTTCCGTTCAGCTATAATTGTATGGTCACTGGTTTATCGTGTTTAGGATATTTTAATGTAACGAACTTAACAAAGCAATGTTTTTATTGAGAGACTTTCAGATTATTACACTGGACAATGTACAATGAACCATGTTTACGTGCTATTAAAGAGCCAACTTGTTCCCCTCTGTATATGTATATGACCCGGCTTTGACTCCCGGCAATAAACATCAGATTTATCTCTCTCACACAAGGATTTTCTGTGTGTAATTTTTTGTGTGTTTTTCCCCATGTTGTTTTCAGAGTTGACTTTATATCACACTGACACATTACCAGAGTGTTCAGCTACTAGTCGCTTCACATTTGAATGTTTTAGGGGAATAAGGATCTAAGTCTGTTTTTAAAAAAAGAGCTAATGGTGCCATCTGTTAGAGAAGGTCAAGTACTATCTTGTACATGTCATTTCATTGAAAAAAAAAATGATCAGAGTCCTGAATATGAGGGGTAGAAATTTAAACCCAAATGGAAGAAAGATCAAAGTAGGCCTACTTTAATTTTTGTGATACAAAATAACAACATGGTTTATCGGCATGTTTGAAAGAACCTAATAGGTTAGGTTGACCAAACTGTATTTCTGTTCAATTAAACTTTGTTACTATTGTTGTTAGTGTACAAATAAGGCCAAAATTCAACTTGTCGTGAACAATTTCCAGGTATGGTTGTACCAGATTATAAGATACCGAGATTATCACTTGAAATGTCCCATTAAAAAAAAACCGACATGCCAATAAATTGTAGGCTATTATTGTTAACTTGGGATTTTTCTATTTATTTTAAAAATGTATTACCGTACTATTGTTTTCGTTAATTTTTCTTGGCCTGTGATTTACTAATTTTGTGATTTAAAAATTAGAATAATAGTAGGTGCCAAATCTAGGGAATCGTGTAGGACTATTTTCAAAAAAACTACAAATAATGCCCATGGCTTGTCAGTATATATTTTTATTAATAATCTTCCTCGTATGTAATCGTGAAAACTTTGTAACTAATGCAACAGTTCATAGCATAAATACACGTCAAAAAATGACTTTCATACTCCATTCGGCAAGTCTACCGTGCTATCAAAAAGAAGTGCGTTATAAGGCAGTAAAAATTTTTAATAGCCTCCCTATCGATATGAAAAATGAAACTCAAAACATAAGATCGTTTAGGACGAAATTAAAGAAGTACCTAATTTTTCACGCCTTCTATTCTGTAGATGTATTCATGACATTCAATAACGCTTGATGAAATTGATACTAGAACTTTATGTTGTACTAGTACTAGTAGACTATATTGTAAACCTCGTCTATATATATTTTATCTAGCCTGTGACTATAAATTAAGACTTTATAATAGTATTAAGTTTTTTGACTTGTTCCATATTCTAGCCGTAAAGCAATGTATGAATACCATTGAATGTTAATAAATATAATACAATAGAATACAGTACAATACAAAAGCAGTTTAATTCACCACACAGCTGTAGGCCAATAGAGTTCATTTTGCTCACTCCTTCTTGATCACCGCTACTGTCTGCGGAGTAGATTCATTGTAACCACTCAGTGCTTTATAGCACGGAGAATCGAGTACGTGCTTCTGACCTTGACGTTCCTGAGCTGTGACAACAACATGTCAATTAGAACATCTTTCAGTAGCTGATATATGAAATATCCCTCAAGAGGTAATACATTACTTTAAGTTAGAAGATAGATAAACTTGATCAATTTCTTTAATTCTAAATATATGATAATAGCCCTTCCAGCGTATCGTATTAGGCCTAAAATGTATCAAAATATCTCTTCTCTTTAACACACTAAATGCTGCTATACTGCTCAACATCCACAGCTTTTCTTTAGACTATTACACTTATACTACGTCATACTACTTTTGACCAATAAAACCAATCATGGCTGCTTATCGCAAAATTTTATAGCGTCCCTAGCATTTGTTTAATTTTATCGCTTCCCTAGCAATTGTTTGTTTTATCATTACCCTAGCATTTGTTTCATGGTTTGCCAACATTTCAAACTACACTGGTCTGGACGTCAAAAAACAGAAAATTACAAACCACTCCAGTCGATGCACAGCACTTTCAAATATGACTCGCATTTGCATTCAAGAACAAGAATTAATAAAGATCACTGGCCATAGCTATGCGTCTTCCCTGAAACCCCATTTACAAATAAATGAAGAGCACCATTCGGAAATATTGAATAAGTTCAGGAATAAACCATGTACATCGAGTTTCACTTTTTTTTAACTACACGTCCAATATAACATCAACTAAACCACCAATCACTAAAACATTCAAATTTAAAAACTGTACTTTCAATATTTGTTCCTTTTAAAATTATTCATGTTTATTTTTTATTTCATCATCCTTAATTAAAACTTTTCTTGTTTATTTATATTATTTAGGTTATGTTATAGCTTTTGCTATATGATATTATGGATAGTCACGTATCAGAGATTGTTTAATATTAAGATTTATTGACAATCATTTGTTAAGTGACGTTGATTACTGGGATCCGGATAATTGAAGTGAAATGCAACTGTTTTAATAAAATTGCAACTGAATCAACAAAGCCTTCTGACTAGTAACCGTCAACAGAGTTCAATGAAGATTCTATAGTTGGCACAACTGATAAGAATAAAACAGCTAATCATAAAATATTACTGCCATTTAGCGTAATATTTGTTATGTTGAGATGGTACAATAATACATTTGAAGACAGTTGTATTTTCGTAAATCAATTAATATTTTGTTGTATTGGAGTACTTCGTCACTTCTAATCTCTCCTAATCGTGTAATAGTCAATTAAATTCCACTCGAGTTTTGATTTTCTCTAGATAAATCAAAACCGCTAGTAAGATTACTGTTGATAATAATGAAGCTGACACTATTCTGAGTAAAAGGGAAATTTAAATTTACTCTATCTCCATTCATTCAAGAGCAATAACAAAAGTAACCGAGTATCACGTCAAAGTATTTTCAAGAAACAAAACTGCCTTTCTTTAGTATGCACTTTTATGAGGCTGATAATAATTTTCTAAACTTTGTTCAATATTGCTTCTTAAAGAGCATAAAATATATTTTCATAAACGTAGTTTTAAATAATTTCAAACTGAGCCTATGGTACATTTTAAAATCTGTATCAAATTAATTCGACGTTATTTTGCTGTATCATATTAGTCCTGCTTGACTCTATATTAATTATTTGTATATGCTATTTATTATAGTATAGCTTATTTTTAAGCTAACACTAAAGTCATACCATTGATTACGATAACACATTCTCTTGTACACCGCAAACTCAACTTCGTCTCGTCTAGGCCTGCGACGAAAATAGCACATATCTAATCTCATCATTGTAATGTCATAACAATTTTAATGTAGTTTTCAAAAGCATAGTTCAGATGGTATTGAGTTTAGGAAACGCGTTCATCTCTCTATCTTTCTCTTGTGTTTGGCAACAGTCTACAAAGCGAATTCAAGCACAAATCTGACAACCTTGCTGATTAGGAGAGACAATCAGATCTGTCGTATCTCCTTGGAGGATACTCGTGTCCCTGTCATGTAGCAAACTCCCTCCACACTCCCGTCACATAACCCTGTCACTCTGACAGAGTTTGTAGCAAGTATATTAAAGGAATTAAGGGAGACGCTAATGGATAAATAAGTTGCCCAGATCCGTCACACGCGAGCAAATTCTTGTTGAAGGAATCTCCTTACATGCGTTCATCTGCATAGTCATGTTTGTGAAAAGAAAATCGTGAATTATTAGTGCCTTCGGGTGTGTCGGAAACAATTAGTTTCTCATCGGAAAGATTTTCGTCAAATTGTGTACAGGATAATAGAAAATGGGAACGCGGTTAAAATTATAAATTTATTTTCCTTGATCTCTATGAAAGTCTCAATTTCAAGTAATTTCTGTGTTAGATATATGAAAATTAAAGACGTTGGTACTCGGATACAGTGGCGGTGCGTCAATAAGAGCACAAGAGCACGTGAACACCTTGTTTTCATTAATGCACGACTAGTTTTATTATTTGATACCGTATTGACGTAGTGGGGATGTATAATATCAGAATCGAGTATTTTAAACTTCCCGCATCTTGCATAAACTTCTTATGTAAACTTGGCAACATCCGTTCACGTACAAGCCGTGCTCTTTTCGAGATGGTTACAGGAATTTCACGCATGCACGGGAGAAAATTGTCTTCAGCTGGCCGCTTATGACTCGTCAAGAGCACAAAGCGTTAAGTGAACATGATGAGTATCTATCCTACAGATGTCAGGTGCATCGGTGCCTATCGTATCGTTCACGTGCTATATCTCGAGGAGGACATTTAAAAGCCTGTAGATGTCAGCATCTGACTGTAGGAACGTTTCCTTTACGTAGATGTGTGTACAGTGCTGCTACGAGAGTGTAGTTTGTGAATTACTATACTTCAGTGTCGGCATAATAGCATAGTTTGACTTTCAAACACGTGCTGGCTGATTGTGGTGGTGGTATGAATTTAAGTATCTGTATGGTATTGTAAAATATTTAGGAATAATATTTACTGGCATGTATTTATAGCAATCAATCTATGCGAATGGGATTACAGTACTGGTATAGGCTAAAGTGTATCAGTGTGTTGTGAATCAAAATATATTACTAAACACACGCGTTTGTAAATAACGAGACTGTGGTATGTATTCATTATTAACAAACGTAAACAATGAACTCTGTTCAATGAAATTTGGAACAGTAAAGAACTGGGTAAACTGGCTTACCAGGAAAAATTGGAAATAGAAAGACTGAGTTTCATTATTATTACTATTATTATTACTCTTATTATTATCATTATTATTATTATTATTATTATTATTATTATATGTCGTTTTGAATTTATATACGGGTTTTTTCGATAGTGAAACATTGGAATCATGACATTTCATATTAGACTAAACGTACAATTTCAAATTCTCTTCGATTTTGGAACCATAAAATTGTGAACACACATAATATTTTACCACGAGCCGTCACTGCTCGGATAGGCCTAATTACAAAAGTTCTTTATCCATGTAAGCCTACATTAAATTTAAACTGAATACTTATCTAAGATGAGCTCTATAGCCTCAGTTAAAGTACTATGTTACATTTTCAATGATTTGTATATACAGAGTGTTTAAAAAAGCGTCACACATTTTTAGAAGAGATAGCATAGGTCGAAACTAGAAAAATGTTCCTATAAACATGTGTCCGGAAACAAATATATATTGAGATATAGGCCATGCTGTTTTGTGGCTTATGATCAAACATGGGCACCGTGCCTCACTTGAGAATTAGTGACTCACTGACCTTCACAGAACTTATCACTCTGAGTGACATCTTCACAGTCCCCGTTCCTCCCTCACGTAGCTCCTAAGCGTGGGCAAGTTCTATATCAGTTTCATAAGCAATATCAGTGGTGGCATAATGGCGTGTACGCGTTAGAAAACGATTATTTCATGAGAAATGGGAAGAGTTTTTTTGCTGTTTTGAAGGGGAGAACATACGATGTATGTTATGCTCGAAAATCTTATTAATAATTAATAAATTCAATATACAAGGACATTACTCCTTATGTCATAAGGAACATGCTGAATTAGAAGGTAAGAGAAATTAAATCTTGTTTTTCGTACTATTCAGAAGAAAATTTATGATCTTAACATTTGCATAGTATACTAAATACATTATACCTTAAACACGCTACATCAAAAGGTACGAGGAATTAAATGTTGTTTGTACGTATTATTTCCAAAAGAAATTTATAAAAAAAATATCAAATGTGCGTAGAAAACGAAATATGATTTTCTGAAATTATTTTAGGTCGAGAACGTGCAAATCTATTAAGTAATCTTGATAAACGCCAGAATATTCAAGAAAATGAACGTAGACAACGTGATGGAATATTATTGGCTAGTTACTCAATTTCTCGCCTGTGATTTAAATCAATTCAATGATGGAGAAATAGTAAAGAGGTTTATGACTGAAGCTGCCGAATTAATTTTGCCAAATTCAATAAAAGATTTCGAGTCTCTCACGTTAACCAAGCGCTTTCCTAATAATTCGCCACTGACCGCCTTAGCGATTACGATAAGATGAAGCAGGTCACAGCAGTTTATATTTCCCATCCTACTCTACAGTCTCCTCTTCTAGTAAACAAACTATTTCAAATCGAGTGCCTCACGTAACCGAAAATTGTGCCAATGTATGCTTATGATGGTCATTCGTTTAAAAGCACAAGAGAATGGTGCATGTTTTGAGAGTGGGTAACATCGCTCAACAGAAATAAACGGAGAATGTAGTAGTAATCAAAGGTTCATGATACTACGGAATCTATCATTTTACGTGTGTTAGTAAGTACGTACAGTATTCATTGGTGTAGGCTGTCTTTCTGTTTATGCACGACGGGGCACCAACCCATTTTCTACACCTCGTGTGACAATACCTAAGGGTTACGTACAGCTTACAGAAGTAAAATTTTGGAAATATTCAACATTTTTTTCCTCCATTATTGTATCTTGTACAGTAATGAAAATTAGTATGTGTAAAACATTGTCCTGCCGTAGGAAAAAAAAAATATTTTTTATGATAAAAAATAATTATTTACATTTTTTTTTCAAAATTCACTTCACTGTGCAGTGATGAAGCGTTTCCCACATAACTCAAAAACTGTCCAACACTTTGTGATGAATTTTTTATGTGTATTTATGCATGTCATATCTTCAAAATGATGCAAGATCACTTGCCTACCTTCGATAGATTATCTGATAAAAAATAAATTAATTTAAAAATGGTCAAATATCAATGTTTTCTTCTAACACAAAATAATAAAAAATATTATTTATTGAGGAATGTAGTTGAAAGAGCATGATATTGTAAACATGAGTTTCAGCAATAAAATAAATGAGAGAGAACATGAAAAAGTTAACAAGTTTATGAGTTATGAGGAGAACGTTTTTTCACTGCACAATGAACTACCACAATTATGAATTATGAAAAAAATTCAAAATCGTGAATATGTTTTTTTCATATAGCAGAAGGATAGTGTTTTACACCAATTTTAATTATTATACAAGATACAGTAATGGAGGGAAAAAAAGGTTGAATATTTTCAAAAATTTTACTGCTCTAAGTTGTACCTAACCCTTAATGGACGATGGATTGGTCGGGGAGGTCCATTAGCATGGCCTTCCCGATCACCTGACCTAAATCATTTGGATTTCTGACTATGAGGATATTTAAAGACGTTGATGAGTGCCACAGCCATCGACAACGTACAAACATTACAAGAGTGTGTATCCAATGCATGTGACCAAATCCGACAACAGCCAGGTGTGGCCGCAAGAGTTCGCGATTTACTGAGAAGGACTGAAGCATTTTTAACCTGTAGTAATTGTTTTAACTATGGAAGAAAAAGCAGTATATAATTACTTCTCGGGCAATTTAAATTGCAAGAAAGTTAAAATCTTTACGTTTTCATTTATCTGTTAAATACTATTGTAATATGTTTTAATGGAAGCACCTTAATCATTATTTCATGTCAAAAAGCATACAGTCATGAGTTTTTCATGTTCTTACCTGTTCAATTTTCTTCTTTCTGCGGCAAAAGTACTTTTAAAGCTCATATTAAAACATTAACTTCTGGCTTTGAATATACATGACCGTATGAAGAGTGCGTTCAGTTCACCTTTAAATATTCATATGCATTTTAGCGTATTAGCTGAAGCTCTTATTCTGTATAACATGCACTAATCATACTGTGTTTGATAAAACTACGTGGACGCATCCAAGGAGAAAAAGAAATAGCTGCTGGAATGTTTGAAATGTAATATTAATATGACATCATTGTAGTAAAAAAACCCTTCATTAGTAAATTCCATAACAAACAGAATTGCCAACATCTGCATATTTAAATTTGTGAGAGAGTTTTAGTTCGTATTTGACGCTGCGCGGTAGCGGCCTGTAAGATATTGCTCGTAGTAAATGTGACATCCTGTGCCGTTTTCCATTAAGATCCTATCAGGTGTGTAGTGTGGAAATATAATCTCGCTTTCAGAGATCGAAAAGCTGAATGTAAAATGTGTTTCAGACCCGCCAGAGTAAATAATTTTGTGAATCTGTGGCCGTGCAATCCTCTTGTGAATTCATCCCAAAATAAATTCTACGAGAAAGTATGTTCTCTGCGTTCAGTCTACTTTCTCAATGCCGTCACTTTTTGAAGTTTATTTACAATCAGTAGGTTACTTTATATCCTTCCCATTGCTATGCTATTAAATTGTATACAACAGACACAGAGCGATTTTTACAAGAAATGGCGTGCCGCGGAACCTTTGAAATGTTGGCATTCATCGCAAATAAGTTCTTATTTTGTAGCTACTACTCTACCCTGAACACCACTGAAAACTGGAATACAAAATATAGGCGAGTCAACAGACACGTGCACAAGAAAGTTTTCGTTGTCGGTAAGACTAAGAAACGAGGCGGCGTTAATGGAATACAGTATAGCCTATAATCATCGGCGATAAACGACAATAGTTATTGCATTTTAGGGTTTCATGAAGGAATATTCACAAGCCACACTTAGAAATAGCTTTTTAGAGAACCCGGAGGTTCATTGTCGCCCTCACATAAGCTCGCCATCGGTGTCCATACTGAGAAAGATTAATCCAGTCCCTAACATCATATCCCACCTCACTCAAATCCATTTTAATATTATCCTCCCATCTACGTCTCAGTCTCCACAAAGATCTTTTTCCTCCGGTATCCCAACTAACACTCTATATACATTTCTTGATTCACCTACACGTGCTACATGCCCTGCCCATCTCAAACGTCTGGATTTAATGTTCTTAATCACGTCAGGTGTACAATACAATGCGTGCAGTTCTGTGTTGTGTAACTTTCTCCATTCTCCTGTAAATTCATTCCTCTTAACCCCAGATATTTTCTTTAGCGCCTTATTCTCAAACACCCTTAACCTTTCTTCCTCTTTCAGAGAGTCCAAGTTTCACACCCATACAGAACAACCGGTACCGGTAATGTAATTGTTTTATAAATTCTAACTTTCAGCGTTTTTGAAAGCAGACTGAATGACCAAAGCTTCTCAACCGAATAATAACACACATTTTCCACATTTATTCTGCGTTTAATTTCCTCCCGAGTGTCATTTATATTTTTTATAGTTGCTCCAAAATATTTGAATTTTTCCACCTGTTCAAAGGATAAATTTCCAATTTTTAGATTTCCATTTCGTACAATATTCTGGTCACGAGACATAATCATAAATTTTGTCTTTTCGGGGTTTACTTCCAAACCTATCTCTTTACTTGTTTCAAGTTAAATTCCCGTGTCCACACCTGTGGAGTAACGGCTAGCAAGTCTGGCAGCGAAACAAGGTGGCCCGGGTTCGATTCCCGTTCGGGACAAGTTACCTGGTTGAGATTTCTCCGGGGTTTTCCCTCAACCCAATGTGAGCAAATGTTGCGTAACTTTCGGTGCTGGACCCCAGACTCATTTCACCGGCATTGTCATCTTCATCTTATTCAGACACTGAATAACCTAAGATGTTGATAAAGCGTCGTGAAATAACCTACTAATAATCCCGAGTTTTCCCTAATGGTTTGTGGATATTCTCCTAACATATTCACGTCATCGGTATAGACAAGCAACTGATGTAATCTGTTCAATTCCAAACCCCCTCTGTTATCCTGGACTTTCCTAATGGCATATTCTGCAGCAAAGTTAAAAAGTAGATCGGTGAGATAAGCTAAAAACATTTAAAGCTGCAATAATATTTTGTTGAATATTTCGGACTTCAAGAGTACTCTAGGGACAATTTTATCAAGAAGAGAATACTTTTATTAATTATACACGTAAGTCTAGTTTCCTTAATTTTATGTTTTTTTTTTTTCGTAATTTTAAGAATTTATATTAGATATTGAGTTGCGAAATAGACTAAAATAATTACCAATCGGTTTCAAATTTTAGTTTTTGTTTACAGTAGCTTCCCGTTCCTTTCCGCACACCAAACTTTCGCATCTAAAAACATACCGAGTGGCCCCAGCGTGGAGATGAGTAGAGTGGATTTGACTAATTAGGCCCTCCGGACTCCACCGAAATTCACCGCAAGGGTTAAATATCAGTTCTATCAGGGTTTTTGACCCGATCAAAGACCGGGAAATCCCAATTAGCCTTTGCCTTTGATGATAGACGACATTAAGATACATGGGTCATATGAAGAGACAAAGAGGAAGGTAGAAAATAGGAAAGACTGGAGAATGCTGCCCTTGGATAGAACATTATGAATGAATGAATGAATGAATGAATGAATGAATGAATGAATGAATGAATGAATGAATGAATGAATGAATGACTCAAATTTTAAGTTCGTCCTGCTACATCATGCGTTGTAGAAATAAGTTTTTCGTAGTATATTCATTGCCTAACTGAATATCGTAAGAGGTTCGACTGTCAATCCCTGATGAAATATATTGTTCTTCATTGGAGCAAGTCCAACAAATGAAGGAGGGATAAGTATTGCGAAGTAAGATAATGTAGGTCTTACTTTTCCTATATGTGGTTAACTGTATAAATTTTCCGTCTTGATTACACAACTATTAACACTATATCACTTTGGAAAACGTATTATATGACTTTCTCATGTTAAATTTTATGTTACCTTGTTAACATGATGGCCGATAGCAGGCCGAAACATGTAAACAAGGTAACATAAAATTTAACACGAGAAAGTAATCTAATACGTTTTCCAAATTGTATAAATTAATTGCAAATACGAATATGTGTATTATAATGCTGTAACACACTAAATTATACATTTTGTAAATAAACGTAATAATGTACTGTAAAATGTAAATATTAGGTGATTTAATATGTGAAAGTGCATTCGCGGAAAAGTAGAAAAATGTAGCTCAAACGACTGTGCCGCTAAGATTAAGTTGTGGTTCTGGTTATATGAGGACAGTAACTTCAACTGCCTTACCTACTGCTCATAGTCATATCTATAGTCGATGTTGTAGTTAACCTTTAAGTTTACAAACCTCAAATGCGCTCTCTAGTCATAACTCAATATATTTTTACCGTTTTATATGCACTTATTCAATTCTAAATGAAGCAGTAGAACAAGTGGACAGCTCCAGATACTTGAGGTGTACTATATGCAGTAATATGAGCTGCTGCCAAGAAGTCAAAGGAGATTAGCAGTGGCTGGAGAAAGAACTAAGGAAGAGACTAGTGAAGAGCTTTTGTGTGGAGTGTAGCATTGTATGGGTCAGAAACATGGACATTACGACAAAATGAAGAGAAGCGACTAGAAGCATTTGAAATGTGGATGTGGAGAAGGATGGAGAGACAGAATAAGTAACAAAGCTGTGTTAAAAAGAGTGGATGAAGAAAGAATGATGCTGAAACTGATCAGAAAGAGGAAAAGGAATTGGTTGGGTCACTGGTTGAGAAGAAACTGCCTTCTGAAGGATACACTGGAAGGAATGGTGAACGGGAGAAGAGTTCGGGGCAGAAGAAGATATCAGATGATGGACGGCATTAAGATATATGGGTCTTATGAAGAGACAAAGAGGAAGGCAGAAAATAGGAAAGACTGGAGAATGCTGGGTTTGCAGTGAAAGACCAGAACACTGTGAATGAATGAATACACTTATTCCAACGAATTCTGACTACTTTAACATCATTATCTCTTGATTACTGTTACTATAGCCTTCTAGTAGGCTATAGGCCGTAATGGTTTAATGCTGTAAGTCGGCTTACATTACTTAGTGCATCAAGGTTTTTGAGACTAAGTGATTGGTTTCATTCCTTCTGCAATAATTATGAATATGAATTAAACTAATAATAATAATAATAATAATAATAATAATAATAATACTTAATCTGCGGATTTTTAGGCACTATAATAGTTGAAATAAGCAGAAAAAATAGGCAGGAAAAATTATAAAATAGGCATTTAAAAAGGCATTAACAATTTCTAATTCTTAATGGCTAACACGACCATAGCGTAGCATTATACATTAGTTTCTATAGTGATGCCATTATGGCAGTGAATAACTAAATATTCCTCCAAATGTTGTAATGAGAACTAATGCCTGTTGTCTGTAAGAATGTTCTTAAATTGAAACTCCCCTCCACTTCACATGAAGTGATGGGGCAATACTTCAGGGATTCAATCTCAGCTGGGGTCCAAACCAGTGGGAACGTAGTAATGTCAATGTCATTTCCAACCAGTGCTTCTGCCACCAATAACACTTGCTCCCAACCAGGATTTCTTTTCACAATTTTCAAATACTCATTTCTCATTGCTTCTCCCACACTGCTTTGGAATAGTTTCTACTTTCTTC
Organism: Periplaneta americana; assembly: GCF_040183065.1. Taxonomy (NCBI): domain Eukaryota; kingdom Metazoa; phylum Arthropoda; class Insecta; order Blattodea; family Blattidae; genus Periplaneta; species Periplaneta americana. The sequence goes on from NC_091127.1 coordinate 140,049,725, forward strand.
TTAACTTGCACAGCACTGTGGGGTAAAATACTCTTCGTTTCCAGTTTCGTTATGTAAGCAGAAAGCTTTCCAAAGTTTGCTTTGATGAAAGCAAGATCAGATCTTAGCTTTGGGTTTGAGAAGTTAGGATCACCATCGATCCATTGTTTCAGAACATATGCTCACAGTCTACTGTATACAGTCGCGAAGCTTGAGGTGTTTTTTTGCAAATCTCGTGATAAAGCGCTCCAAACGGTTAGCAACTAGAAACAATACACTGTCCATGGTCGACTTTGGACTGTGTCGTATTTCTATCGAGTGCTAGCTCGTTGCGTATTTCACATTGATGCTTGTGAAATGTTCGTTATTGGTTGTAATGAAAATGTTAATGGCTAAAATATAATAATTGGAATAATAATTTGGGACAAGGAGGAGACGTATGTAGTGATATAAATTGTAGCAACAGTAAGAGAAAGCGGCCAGAGTTATCCTTTTTCCGATTTCCAAAAGATTCAGAAAGGATCCTGGGTTTACACAAGAATGCTGTGCAGAAACAAAACTCTTAATTTTGAAATTCTTTGTGACTGTTAGGATACATTATATCCCTAAATTTCACAATGAAATGTTTCAGTCTAACCGAAAGGACATTAGATACCGGTTAAAGTTCTGTCACTTAGGCTGCTAAATTTCCAGAGAAATAAAGGTTAGGTCTACTTTTTTTTCAGAGGATATATTTTTAATTGTAGCTATTAATTTTGTTATTATTTGTATGTGTTATTTTACTAAAGACGTAGAAAAAAATTAAGTTTGTTTTACTTAAATTTATTGATCACGTTTTATTTTCAATTCCTGTGGGATATTATTGCTTAGGCCTACTTTTTTTTTCAAAGGATATGTTTTTAATTATAGCTGTTAATTTTGTTGTTATTTTTATTTGTTGCTTTACTAGAGACGTAGAAAAAGTCTGTTACAATACAATTTATTGATCACGTTTTATTTCCAATTCTGGTGTGATTATTATTGCTTAACCTCATCCCACTTTGTTAACTACGTAAGCCTACACTACAAGTACCGGTACACGTAAGTTACTCCATTAATTCATATTTCCATTATTATTGTTGTAAAGGGAAATGCAAATTAATATTTATTGGTTTCATAGTTAATTATCGCTATAATCTTGAATGAGTGAACCTATTATAGTATTTTTCAGTTCGTTTTGCACAAACAAAAATTATATTAACTTATTTCTTGCAGGTATCTGCGAGTTTATGGTGGAATTTAATATACTTCATTAAAATAATAAATTAACTTTATGCATTTAATATTTCAATAATGGAAGGAAGGTGTTAATTTTTCTAAAAGAACACGACAACGAAAGTATAACATATTTTGTGGTCTGCTAGGAGAGAGATCTGCGATGATGAGGCGATAGTAGCGATCCTAGTGGTGGGCAACTACCCATGTTTGCATTTTTACTACATATTGAGCTTCGCGACTGTATATAGTAGACTGTGATATGCTCTTGGTGACGTTTGCTTTGGCATATCTCCACGTATTTTTCACGTATTACAGCAGAAAACTAAACTCCATACTAAACTCACAAAACGGATACACAGTTCAAAACAACTACCCTAGTCAACTATCATCAATAATTCACGCGGCTTTCGAAATACATTTTTTTTTCTTATTGGTAGAATTTAAATTATGCGATTTCTCCGCGCTCTGGTGGCAGTAAAACATAACACACAAATTATCGATAGTTGTATGGCATCACTGCCCTCTGCTGGATAAAAAATAAACAAATTACAGATTAAAAAAATATTGATAGAATAGTCAATAAATTCAAATATAATATATAATACGGATTTTAGGCAACTTTCAGGCATTTATAAGCAAATAGGCAGTTATAGGCAGTACAGAATTCGCATATAATAGTCACAATGCCTTAAAATGGATATGTAACCTAAAAACTTGCGTCTTCAGGTTAAGAATTAAAATAGGCATATAGGCATAAATCCGCAGCTTAATAATAATAATAATAATAATAATAATAATAATAATAATAATAATAATAATAACAATATATGAATCCCGAATAAATTACTTCTAGTTCTATTTTGCATACATGCATATTTGTATTATTCATGTTATTGGGGTGTCTCATTGCTTTTAGCAATAGACGCCTTACATAAGCAATAGCTAATCGTTTACGCTGTCCAGTTGTTAGAAGTAATCAGACAACGAGCCAACAGAGCAATCGTCCTCTCCAGGCATATCTGCCCTGATTATGAAACCTTTATGTAGTTCGGAAGAAAACAGATAAGAAAAAGATGTCTAAGTCACCGGTATTTACATAGCCATAATCCACTAAATTATTGACTCAATGTAATTTCCATCTGCTTGCATCAAATTTCAAGGGAACTTTAACACGTTTAATATTCTTAAACGCCCTGTGTTTTGCTGTAATGACTCGCAGATGGTGAGACGTTAGTGTTGCACGTGCTGATGACGTCGTATCGACTGATAATGTCTTACGCGCTTGCAAAATGAGATATTGATGAGGTTATAATTCCACTTTTATTGAAAAAGAAAAAAAAAAAAAGTGAAAACTGCGACCCCTAACGGTAGTTACTTTGATCTGAGAGCTTACAAACCTTGTCAAAGGTTAGGAGACAACGACTATATTGATTTACGGACCCTGCTCGTGTTTACCGGTTTAAAGGGGATCGCTTTGAGAGGAAACGAGGCTCGTTTTCTCATGATAAATATATAGAAATTATAATACCGCTGCAAACAGTCGACTTCAAGATCAAGGCTGAAAATTTGTTTGGAGCATAGTAGAAGTTACTTTAGTGTTCCCCGTTTGTCAACTACTGGAAGGATTATGCTCATATTCAGTATCTAAAATCCAGTTCATCATAGTAATGAACACAATATGCACAAAATCATACTTACGAATATTCTCGCTTCTCTTCATAACTCTGGTTTGAATACGTTCATTCTTTCATTCATTCATTCATTCATTCATTCATTCATTCATTCATTCATTCATTCATTCATTCATTATCTTCCCTAAATCTTACATGAGCAATGAAGTTTTAAGATGTGGAACAAGTCAAAATTTTACAATATTACAATTACAATTTTTACAAATTTTTACAATATTTTGCAATTTTTACAGTTTTACAATGTAGTAATTTTCTACAATGATGAGGTGAGGTCCGAGGATTCGCCAAAAGATTACCCGGCATTTGCCTTTTGGTTGGAGAAAATTTCGGAAAAAACCCAACCAGGTAATCAAATCAAAGGGGGAAATGAAGTGATGCCGAGGATTCGCCATAGACCATCCGGCTTCAGTCCCACGGCTGGGAAAAACCTCCGAAGAAACCATTCATTGAGATCAAAGGGGGATCCAACCCAAGTCCGAATGCAGCTCCGGATCAGCAGCCCAACGAATCTGCCGACTGAGCTACATCGATGGCTCTACTAAAAATATACAATACATAACCAATCAGATTATTAAATTTACAAACGCAAACGATCATTCATCAGTTGACCTATATCTATAATAGAAAACAAGTAAGTTAAATAAATTTAAGGCATAAACAATTCCATCAGTTGTGATATACAGAAATTGATAATACATATCATGCAAACTACTTCAAATTACAAACACAAATTTCTTCCATACCTACTTATCTATAAGATACAAGGAAGAAACACAGGAGAGAAGATAATGAAAGACAATGTCAACTTTGGGAAAGAAGTGCGTTAACAATATCTCTTGCAAGTTTGTATACTCTCTTTAAACTATAAAAAAGCATTTGACAGCCTTTCTTGTGTCATTGGCTTTAACAACAAAGATAGTGCCCATATTATATCATAACCAAAACTACAGACATCTACGTACAAATTTCATGCATTTCATAACGAAAGTGTTTTCTGCTAGATATTCAAGAGTTATGTTTATTAATATATAAAATGGAGTAAAACCATGTATTGTGGGTCCCTATCACCACGGCATGGCGCGTCCTCAGGTTGCGGATCGAGGAGACGGCCTCCAGATATGGAGGGTAGCTGCGAATATATTGAATAAGCAGTCGCGGACAGCCGATGAGTGGTGGTCCTCCAGCTTGGGGGTTGGGCGAAGGGCTGACAACCCATCACCGTAAAAAACAGCTTGTTACGAATCGTGACGACAATATTGTACGAAATGGAAATATAAAAATTGGAAATTTATCTTTTCAAGAAGTGGAGAAATTCAAATATCAGGGAGCAACAGTAACAAATATAAATGATACTCGGGAAGAAATTAAACACAGAATAAATATGGGAAATGCCTGTTATTATTCGGTTGAGAAACGTTTATCATCCAGTCTGCTGTCAAAAAATCTGAAAGTTAGAATTTATAAAACAGTTATATTACCGGTTGTTCTTTATGGTTGTGAAACTTGGACTCTCACTTTGAGAGAGGAACATAGGTTAAGGGTGTTTGAGAATATGGTGTTTAGGAAAATATTTGGGGCTAAGAGGGATGAAGTTACAGGAGAATGGAGAAAGTTACACATCACAGAACTGCACGCATTGTATTCTTCACCTGGCATAATTAGGAACATTAAATCCATACGTTTGAGATGGGCAGGGCATGTAGCACGTATGGGCGAATCCAGAAATGAATATAGAGTGTTAGTTGGGAGATCGGAGGGAAAAAGACCTTTAGGGAGGCCGAGACGTAGATGGGAAGATAATATTAAAATGGATTTGAGGGAGATGAGATATGATGATAGAGACTGGATTAATCTTGCTCAGGATAGGGACCAATGGCGGGCTTATGTGAGGGCGGCAATGAACCTCCGGGTTCCTTAAAAGCCAGCAAGTAAGTTAAATGGAGTAAAATTCCGTTAAATACAGAATTGTAGTGGGGCAAGATTTTACAATTTTTAAATAGGTGTTATCGTCTTATGCAAATGAGACTAAAGTAAAAGACCAGAAATATTGTTCAAATTGGCAAGTTTGGTGTAAAAGAATTAAAAGCTACAGATATATTATTGCGTTCAGAACGCTTAGTCTTTAATATATTTTGAATAAAATAAAAATTGTTCGTAATATTTCTCTAATTGAACGATCTAAAATGATTTTCATATGAAAATTCTTCCTGTATCTTGTAGAAGTCATGTTAATTTTTGAAATTGTAGTATGTGTATCTTACTTATTTCTAATTTTTTCTGTTCATATACCAAACTCTTTATGTATTCCCAAAAGAAAAGGTGAAGGGGTGTTAAATCTGGAGACCTGGCCGGCCATTCTCCTGGTCCACGCCGATCAATTCCATGTTCTGGAAACTGTTCGTTCAGTTTGCTGTAACATTTCTATGGTTTAACCCACCAGAATTAAGAATGACATATTTTTTTTCTTTTTCGATAATGCCATCACGAAAATCAAGAAATTTGTTATAGGAAAGCTTCAAATAATCACAACAATGCATTGAAACTACCATAGGTTAACCAAACAGTAAAGTAAGGAACGTTAATTACCAGAATTGCATAAAAATATCTTTTCCAAAGCCTCCTTAGTACTGTGCCATGTTACAAAACATCTGTAGATGCAGTAACTAATATTTGTGTCATTATGACAGTTATCTTTAAATAACTTGAAAATGATTAGAGATATCTCAAAACAGTAGAATAACTCTCCTCGGGTTCTCAGCCAGGTGAGTTCCAGATTTTCTTCCAAGCTTTCGATGACTAGCTCTGTCATCTTTCTTCAGGGAATGAAGTGATGTGGGACCATGTCTAGCGGGTATATATGCAATGCATGGTCCCACATCACTTCATTCCCTGAAGAAGATGGCAGAGCTGGCCATCGAAAGCTTGGAAGCAAATATCTAACTCACCTTGCTGAGAACCCGCGAAGAGTTATTCTACATCAAACGCCGGGAAAGCCTCAAGTCATAATCTCAAAACAGATTGGAACATTTTTTTTTTCAGAAAACTTCATATGATTTAGAGTACCTACATGACTCCCTTTCCATTTAAAATTTCAAAGTTGCATCCAAAGTTGAGATAGCTGAGGGTCATAATCGAATGTGTCACTGGTAGAGCATTTGGTCTTACAAATACTGGTAACACGTATAGTAATCGATAATCAACTATATATGAAAGATATTTATATGATTTCAGACTTTTGATTCACTCTGTAGTATCAAATGAATGTAAAGTATGTCATTTGAAGTTTGTTAAATCGTCAGTAGGAGATAAAGATCTTAATGCATACCAAACACAGCTCAGTTTAGGAGTAATATATTTTGTGTTTTAAGAACAGATGTAGATTAGACTCCTTCCATTGCTGTTACTGAAGTAATTCATATCATTTCTAAAATTGGCTCCATATTCGTCTTCGTGGGTGTTCGGAGTTATTACAAATGACTTCAATAAAATAAAACACTTTTAGATCCATATTATATGTATGTCTCCAAGTTTCGAAAGTTTATCCAATTCCAAACTAAGAAACAGAGTGCTTTCAAATTCTTAGACATAATTACAATTTAATATTTTATGGAAGGTGAGCGCTTTTGTGTAGATTTTACTGATTTTATTAACATTAATTACTAATTTATTTTCAATAAAGTAATCATTAACGATATTTAACATTGATTGAAAGTATTTATAATGAAACCATATTGAGGTAATGACACTTTTATCATTCGGAAATAAGATTACCCGGAATAAAGTATGTAATTATGCACAGTGCAATACGTTTAGTGGAAGGAAAACAAGATGCAAATATTGGCATTTACTGCTATTTATCTCGTTTGGTAATCATAAGACAATCAAGAAGAAAGGAAATGGATTGAATGTTAATTCCTGGTTGTGTTTACTGTAGTAGGTCTTAGGAATATTGATTATTCAGAATGAGAAAAACAAGTTACAATCGGTCACAATCTGACATAAGGATTCAAGCATACAAAGTAGTCGGGATTTCAGACTAACCCAAATATACCCTACTATATGAAGAAGGAATATTTAAGACAAAAATTAAATCCATAGATATATTTGTTGTATTGTCACAATTTTTTTCACAAATACCAGACAAATTCGTCGAATTTAGTGATAAAAACAAATGCTCTGAGAAATTACCTTTGCTTTTAAGGTAAAATGTCCAATGTTTATATTATCATTTCGTAACTATGTTCTGGTATTCTTCTTCTTCTTCTTCTTCTTCTTCTTCTTCTTCTTCTTCTTCTTCAGGCACTACAACTTCATTGAAGTTTTGGCCTTCTCAACGATCTCTTTCCATTTCTCTCTATCTTGGATAATTTTGTGCCAATTCTGATTCCTTAATAATTTTATATCTACTAACTAGTACGTCGTCTCTCCACATATTTTAGGTCCTCCTGTTGCTCTTGTCGTTAGAGGTTGCCACTGGTAGATCTTATTCACCAGTCTGTCATTTTGCATTCGGTTTATATGTCCAAAGCATCCTAGTCTTTGAGTTTTAATAAAATTTATTATATTTTTATTTCTAATTGTCTTATTTAATTCCATGTTGGTTTGGATCCCCCATGTACCATCTTTTTCTTTGATTGCTCCCATTATCCTACGCAAAATTTTCCTTTCAAAAATCAAAAGCTTTTGTTTTATTGTTTCCTTCAACACCCAGGTTTCACATGCATTAGTCTTAGAATTTTTTTATATAGTTTGACTATGTTCCGGTCACGAGACATAATTATATACTTTGTGTTCCCGGGATTTACTTTCAAACCTATCTCATTACTTGCTTCAAATAAAATTTCCATGTTTTCCCTAAAAGTCTGCGGATTTTTTCCTATCGTTCGCGTCATCCGCATAACAAGCAGCTGATGTAACCCGTTCAATTAAAACTCCTCTCCGTTTAATTGGACTTTCCTAAATAATAATAATAATAATAATAATAATAATAATAATAATAATAATAATAATGTTAATCTACTTAATAATGTAGTTAAACTACGACGAAGAGTCAAAAAGTAACCTTAATAAATGTTTCATTAATTGAATATGTACAATAAGACTACAAACACTTCATTACTTTTCGACATAGTGTAACAGGAACACTTACATTGAACGTACTGGGGACTACGTTGAAATGTGATGAAGTGTTTGTAGTCTTATTGTACATATTCAATTAATAAAACAATTATTAAGGTTACTTTTTGACCCTCCCTAGTAAAAGGCCTAACCATTTTTCTAGATACGATTTACCACTTCTTAGCCATCGCGTTATAGTTCTCATATCTCCGTTAAACCAAGTACAGGGACATAATTTTATTTTTACTAACATTTCTAATATTAACCTGTCTATACCTTTGGATTAACTATTAAGAATCAGAAATACCGTTTGCTACCCCCTTCCACGACTGCAGTTCGATGATACAGGCGTAAAATACAAACAGATCACTTTACTAGGTATAGGAGGGAAGAAAAGTAGTTCATCCATTTATAGAAACTAGGAAATATCGCGATTTTGAGTTTGATAATTTTCATTAAGATTTTGTTTAATCAAAATTCAGTACTGTATTAACAATGAGTGCTTTTACTCACGAACTGAGCTATCCATTCGAACATATTCATTATGCAGTGTATATTATACTGTCTACAGCACATTAGCGTACAATTTAGAGAATGAAGTTAAATTGAAAAATAATCATAATATAGATATTTAAACACATTTTTGAAAATGGTGTACTTTCATATCGATACATACTTCAGTTCTTTTGTGCATATTATAGCACTATAGACTATTGTACCTAATTCCAATTTCAGATTTCGTCCTTCGTACTAGTAACTCATGCTGAAATAATTCTGTACCTACTCGGTAAAAGAGTACCTTACGTACTGTAAATTCAATCTTCACTTTTACCCGATCCGAAAAGATAAAATTACTCAGACATGCTATCTACTCTCTGTCCAAGTGGTTTTGTCGCACGGTTGTAGAAAGGGGGGAAATCACGTGACTTAATTACTTAAAGAGGCACTTTTATTTCAGTTATTCTAAACAGTTGTATAATATTACGTAGACGTCCAATTCCTAACAGAAAATAATGTTTTCAGAAAAGAGCTAAAACAGGGCAGCCACTAGCCTTTACAGAGGGGCGAGCAAATCGGTTGGGGGAAACCGGGATGCGACGTAGGCAAACGGACGACAGTACCTGTGCGAAAATATGATTCAATATTGAAAGCTCTTTCTTCAGTGGAAAACGCGAACATATTTCTGGAACGTACTACACTCACTAACTCAGTACTGTTTACCCCAGATCACATACCGTAAGGCGACTTTGACTGCATACGTGGCCTTGGGTCTGTGTGGAAGACGATTGGAAGTTTAGTAGTAGAGGGGATGGGAGTGAAGTACGTTCAAAAACTCAGGTACCGTAAAAACTGAATTAAAAATAAAATGATGTCCCTGTACAAGCACATTTTATGTCGTACCTTGTTCTACACGTTCCTCTATCTAAAGAGTCGCTGCAGAATAACTTCAAACATGTAGAGTGAAGTCAGAAGGGGTGACGATTTTCAGAAGTATGCAGAACTTAGAAATCCTCGCTTTATAGTATGTAAGCAAGGCAGTGAATATCTGGCGCAGTGGGTAGGGCGTCGTGGAATAACCTGTGTTTCCGGGTCGTGTCTTGTAAGTTAATGAGTCGTTGTGCTGTATCTTATCGGAGTGCGTGGGGCTCATCTATTCAGCCCTCAGACAGTTTCGCTGCGCATTCAGGCTTTCCAACTTTACCCACATTAAACTTGAAAATGAAAGGAAATACGACTTCTGCTGCTGTCTCGTTCTCTCTCGCTCTCTCTCTCCCTCCCCCCTCTCCCTCCCCCTTTCCCCCCTGCCGCGTACTGAGATTAATTTTCTCAATATTGGCTCACGGTGCGAGCATGAATGGAAAACTGTCAGATTACAGCATCCATATTCATACCAGAGAGGGAAGAAACATCCGCGATAAAAATACGAGGGAGGTTACAAAAAGAAGATACATTGACAGGAAATTTCTTAACGAGAAGAATTTCTTTATTGCAATAGTTTTGTTGAAATGTTTTATCTTTTTATGGTAGAAGAGAGGAAGTTCTAAAATATGACGAGAAACAGTCAGTAATCTATTCATTTATATAGATTGTTGTTGTTTAGTCAACTGTACGAAGACAGGTCTGAAACTATTAAGTGACACAAATAAGGCGTCGCTAATGAGGCAACGAAGCCAGGAAATAATGTGTTAGGGTAGTCAGTTCCTTTCCTCTTCCATTGCATACATCGTCGATTGGCTGCATATTGAATGAATGGATGGATGAATGAATGAATGAATGAATGAATGAATGAATGAATGAATGAATGAATGAATGAAGTGCGTGTATTGATACACAATTATACAAACTCATGTACACAAGATCCATCGCACGAGCCTGTACGCCATTCGTGATATAACTATGCACAGTTTGAATCTTCAAAGAAAACAAAAATAATACTATTAATGATATAATAGTAAACAACAATAATTGTTGTTATTATTGCCGTTAACATTAATTATCACAATTACAGCTAATCTAACTTACTTACTTACAAATAGCTTTTAAGGAACCCGAAGGTTCATTGCCGCCCTCACATAAGCCCGCCAGTGGTTCCTATCCTGTGCAAGATTAATCCAGTCTCTATCATCATCTAATCTAACTTCGTGCCAAATTTCACAGGAATAAAATAATAAAAATAAAATAAATATGAGATATGAAAGGAAAAAAAACACAAAGTGAAACATTATATATACAGGGTGTTTCCAGGCTGGTGTTACAAACTTTCAGGGATGATGGCGAAGGGCAGATGTATCAATTTGAGATAAGGAACCATGGTCCGGAAATGACCGAGTCGAAAGTTACAAGCAAAAATAGTTTTGTGAAAATGGAATTGTAATTTGGCACCACGTGCCCTCCTTCCCTTAATCTTTGGAACAGTCGTGGAATGATGATATGGGCCGGATGTCTCCTACGTGTGTACTTGCCACGATACAATCTGTGCGCTTGTCTCCTGTTCTCATTGGCTCTTCCGTATTCGAAAATCAGGTCTGCATATTCCGGTCTAGTGTATTCCATCATTTCACTAGGACTGATCGACTGGACACTACAACTTGTACACATATACTGCTGTCTACAGTCGTGCATATCAGGACCGACCATGTCCGTTACACATTACGCTATCTGCATTGTTTTAATGTAGTTTCCTGTCCCCACACCTCAGACAGCGCACTGAATGGAATACTGTAAGTAGACAACGTAAACAACATCAGATGAATACAGTATGTGTAAGATGTACAGATAAATACACATAAATAAGGTGTACAGAGGAATAAAATTATTTCATTTCCACAGAACTATTTTTGTTTGTAACTTTGGACCCGGTCATTTTCGGACCAGGGTTCCTTATCTCAAATTGATACATATACCCTTCCCCATCATCCCTGAAAGTTTGTAACACTAGCCCGGAAACACCCTGTATGTAAGCAATTAAATTCAATTTCTTATTGAAACTGCAATAAATCATCCAAATCTATACTAATAATAAATCTGTAGCCGAAATTTTTCTGGTAATTTTCGATTTTCCAAAAATAATTGGTCCTAACATATATAATTAACCACCCTGAAACCGAAAATCGATTTTTTTAAATTTTTGTTTGTATGTCTGTCTGTCTGTCTGTCTGTCTGTCTGTCTGTCTGTCTGTATGTTTGTTACCTTTTCACGCGATAATGGCTGAACGGATTTCGATAAAAATTGGAATGTAAATTAAGTTCGTTGTAACTTAGATTATAGGCAATATGGAATTCAAAATACATTATTTATAAGGGGGATTATAAGGGAGCCTGAATTAAATAAATCGAAATATCTCGCTTATTATTGATTTTTGTGAAAAATGTTACATAACACCAATATCTTTAAAATCATTTCCGATAAGTTTTATTCTTTGAAAAATTTTGATAGGACTGATATTTAATGAGATAAATGAGTTTTAAAATTAAAATAACTGCCATCTAAGGCCGTGTAATGATATAAACAAATTACTTCGTCTATAAGGGGCCTTGGTCAACAACAATCGAAAGCTATGAATCATAGCCTACAGAAAATGTTCTGTGTTTGTATGAAGCAATATCGGAAGCAAAATTAACCGATTTGTATAATTAATTATTATTTCACCATTGAAAAGTGTAGTTTCTCTGTATGGCCATAATGCTATAATGTTATTACAGTAACTTCTGAGTGAATTGAGGACAGGTAAGATTAAAATAGCTTCTTATGCACAGAAAACTTGATAGGCTATTCTGTGTATTCGTTTCCTGTATTTCTTAAAATAATGTTTATCTCAGAGAATTAACGAACAACGAGAGTGTATTGATTTAGTATGCAGTAATAATATGTTAGTTTAGCATTTCATTATTTTATAATCCAAATTTTAACTATGCTCAATTGAATCGAGTTAAAATACATAAAATACATATGCATTAAATGCAATGCAAAAAAATTGGGTAATGAGCAAAGCAGATTATGTTGCTCTGTTGTAAAATAAAATTTGTTCCTCCTGAGATTCAAGAGCCCCCATAACAAATTGAAAACTTACTTATCTGGGTACATCCGTTATCAACACACTTTTTATATAATATAATATAATATAATATAATATAATATAATATAATATAATATAATATAATATAATATAATATAATATAATATAATATAATATAATATAATATAATATATATAATATAATTTAAGTTATTTAAGTCATTTGAAGGGTTCAGAACCATAGTGGGCCAAGCGCCATTTACTGAATACCTAGAAAACAAGAGTTAAAATTAAGTTAATACCATAATTCAATGGAAACATATAACAAGTAAAATAAAGTATACACATTAAATGTAAATGATGTCAATGTTCATTGAACTATGGATGCATATAATAAAAATTAAGAAACATGTTAAAGGAATTGTCATTGCACCAAATGAGTGCTCTCTGGACCAAAATGATTCCATTTTAATTATTTAAATATAATTTAAATTAAGTAACATATTAAACGATCTATCCTTCTATCAAACACAAATATTCCCTGGATCAAATGTCCTATTTTAATTATGTAATTACTTTATATTTATTTCTAACGGGTGCAGCGGAGCGCACGGGTACGGCTAGTAATAAATATGAAGTTAAAACATAAAAGATATACATACGCAATAATAAACAAATAGAAATAGACAAAATAAATACAAAAATAACATCTTCCCCTAATTAACTTATTCGTTCAGTGTTAATACTACTCATTGTAACGAATGATGAAAGCAGGACAAGATATGTTCAATTGAGGAGAAATTCCAAAGATATCAATTTTCTGAAAAAGACTAAATAGCTACATATTATAATAATCAGACTTCAGATGTATGCAAACAATAATTTGTTCTTCTTCCGACACATATCGTCAAGTGTGCTATAAGGCTACTGCATACATGATACATATCAGCCAGAACCTCAGACAGAATTATTTTATGGATTAGAGTACATGTTTTAAATATATTGGTCACAGTAATAATAATAACAATAATAATAATAATAACAATAGTAATAATAATAATAATAACAATAATAATAGCATGTCGCTGTAATATCATGTGAGATAGCGAAGTTATGTTATGAAAACCGGCTATAACGGCTGGGGGGATCATCATGCTCACCACATCTCCGTTCTGATTGCATGAAAGTTCACCTCTGTCGAGGCATGCGGACGTGAGGCCAGCAGCCGGCTGGTCCTTCATGGGTTGTCGGGTCACGATTTATTAATGATAAGTTATTATTATAACCATGCAACTGAATATGAATATAATATAAAAGACAGCGCGCACGTACACACATCACTCTGAAAACACTCTTGTTCATTATCAGAGGTTATGAAAATGTTAATATTCGTAAAAATCTATCAATAATATTTTGAGTGTAAACATAGGCCTACTTGCTTTCTTTAGGATACCTCATAAAATAATGAGAAATTTGAAATGCCAATTAGTAAGAGGGAAATTGTTGATATAGCGTACGCACGCAAATGAAATCAGAATTAGAGGCGGTTTTGCTCGTGTATGAACTAATTAAACATTTCTTACCTCTATTGACACGGCAGTTCATGAACACTGCGCGATAAATGCGACGTCATATAATGATCCTTTTCCTCCTGCTTTTAAAAGCATCTGACATCAGTGGACGAACGATGTAATTGCTAAAATTCTTAACAATGTACAAATTAATTTTGTTAACATTTTTTTTGCAAATAAATTGCTTCAATCGCCACAAAGTAAGTAATAGGCCTATACGTGTTATACCGTAATGCGAGTACATTGCACCCTAGGTCATATGTACGCAGATAGCTCGACCTTATAGGCTTTGACGGTAACAACTTTTGTCAGGTTTACTATGCTGCCATCTAGTTGTTACATAAGGAGTCTCGTCATAATTCCCATTTGAATTGCATTAGCGATTGTATTGCCATCTCGTGTTCGTTTACGGCGGACGGCCGGCGATCCTGGCGGTTGTACTCTTCAAAGTGCTGCCGATTTTAACATAGGGATGAGCTATCTGTTGCATATATGAGCTAGGATTGCACCAAAAGGAATAAGAAAGAGTCTGGAATCCACTGTACTTCAAAAATATATGTTATATGAAATAATATTTTTTCTTGTTCTTTCTCCAAAATATAGTTTCCGGTGATTCTGCTTAATTTAAAATTTTCCGGAACGTTAGAAACAAAATTCGAATACTTGTGAATACATGAGTACATGTTTTAACCTTAAACTTTGTAATTTATCAGTTACAAATTGTATATTTTTTTGTGTTATTCTAATCAGTAATTGTAGCTACACCTACATTAAATCGTTTGTCATCATAGAGCATGATTCTATTGAGTTTATACGATTTTTCATCAATGTACCTGCAGTTAGTGAAGTTGATTGATGTTTTACACACCCAACATGGCATATGGATCAGAAAATTCAGAAACCCCACAAGTTTACTGAACCAAAATACAATAGTTGGAAATACAATAGTTATTTTTATATATACTTATGATAGGTAAGTAGAAGCATAACAAAAAAAACCCTGATACACTGAGTCCAATAGTAGCGAAGGAAATTAACATTATATTTAATGTACATGTGGGATTTCTGAAATTCTTAGGCGCAATTAAAATACTTTTCAGATTAACTGGAATATATTTCCGCCTTTAATGTTTTATAGAAGTACAATGTTATAACAGTCAACCTTCTGGGTTTTGTCACACACACAGGCCAATAATTGTATATGTTATAATAGAATAAATTTATATAATCTTCGTCTCTGGAACATACCACTTGAATTTCCGTAGATCTACCATTTTTTCCGGTTTATAGACACACTTCCTCGGTTTGCAAAGGTTGTAGGCTGTCGGGGTATTAAAGATGGGCCATCTAATGCAAATGTATGTTCCTCTGATGTTCCTCACCACTTTCTTTCCTCCCACATCATCCTTTCCTCATCATCCCGTTTCTGGTTTTTCAGATCAGTCCCGTAGCTGCTGGCTCTCTCGACCGGCCTCCGTGGAATGTAGTTAAGCGATGTTGGATGGCTTCTGCAACGAGCACCCGAGGCGGACCTACTCGGAGGAAGAGTTTCGCCTCGGACCAACAGGAGGGCCTTGATGGAAGTTGACGAAGCAGGAATAGTATATATATTTCTGTCGGCTGTAGGGACCGGTCGTTAAGAGAGTCATGTGGTTGGGATGGTGCGCGTAGGGGATGTGTGGCACCGCAACTCATTCTATATCGAGGTTTAGCGCAATAGATCTCAACAGGTCGCAGTGCTGGGCCATCCGTGCCCCCCTCAGTTAAATTCCATTCTATTTTCTTCTGATACATCAATACATTTACTATACTTAACAACGCCTTTGGTTTCATTTGAAAAATTAAATTGCATTCATTCAAAAACCGTAAAATGCTGTTTGTCATTCCGGGAGATTCATTTTCCTTTGAACTCTACAGACAAGATATTCTCTTACAGAAATTAGGCCACCATCCCTTGGAACATACTATTTCATTAGTTCTAGCAATTTTCATTTCAAAATTACTTTTCACGCTAGAGTCTGTTTGACGTACTGTTTCAGCAGGTAAATTTTGTCCTCACGTTTTATCTTCCTTTTCAATATACTAAAGTCCCTGTCACAGGGAAGGTATGAGTGGCCTCTGATAGGAAAATTATGGTCTCAAACCTGCTTGAACTGGGATATTTGCAGACATCACTACTACACACTGGGAGTGGGCACATGTGTGCATTCTGTTTGTAACGATGCGTCTACATCTGAAAAGCATGAAATCCATGTAATTTCGGTTTTCATAATAAGTCGACATGTGGCGTTTCTGAATTTCCTGATTCATATCTATTGCAATTTGAAGTAGGCATATGTGGACTTATTATATTTAACTTTAACGTCGGCTCGCTATTTTGTTTGAGGAAACATGTAGACTGTAGAAACTGTGCGACCGAGCATATTGAACTTTCTGTCGGTGTTTGACCTCGGATCATTAAACCGGCATTATCATCTAGATTATTTTCATTCAGACGTTAAATAACTGATATGTTGATACAGCGTTGTAAAATAACCCACTAAAAATAAAAAATTGAGAAAAATAAACAGTACAATAAGTCAGGAAGGAATAAAGGAAATGAGAAGAAAAAATTAAGATCTGGAGCAAAAAAAAAATAAAAATTACGAGGAAAGTACTAGGCAGCAAAAAGAAAAAAAAGAGAGAGACAGAACGTTAAGCTGCATCTAAATGGTTCAATTTTTCATGCGCTTATGCATGTAATCTGCGAAGAATATTGAAAGAAACAAGTTTAAAACGCGAGTTCCCATAAAATGCATGAAGATTTTGTGTCTGCATGGTGCGCTGTTTTGAACATTATATATATATATATATATATATAATATTAAATATTTTATAAAACTGTTATATTACCGTTGTTCTTTATGGTTGTGAAACTTGGACTCTCACTTTGAGAGAGGAACATAGATTAAGGAATAAAGAATATACAGGATAAAGAATATAATAAATTAGAAACTAGAGAATAGAAATAAAATAATACAATCAATATAAAAAAGGAGTTATAGTAGTATTATCAAAATTTGAGCAGCGCTCGTGTTCGGTCGCTGTTCAGATATAATATTAATAGGCCTATGAGAGAATATAAAATAAATTAAAATAGGAAATAAAATTAAAATTACAGTTACAGAAATTATACAATACAATATTAATATAAGAGAAATATAGAAAATAAATAAATAAAAAAATAAAGAAAAAAATATAGGGACTAAAATTTAAATTACAGCGGCAATTGAATTGTATAATATAATATTAACACTAGAGAAGAATAATATCGCACGTGAAAAGTAGGACAATTTATATATATTTTTTTTTTTTCAAAATTATAGAATACATATATAATATAGGTTGATTAATTCATACACATAGTTACAGGAGAATGGAGAAAGTTACACAACACAGAACTGCACGCATTGTATTCCACACCTGACATACTCGTAATTGGGAACATTAAATCCAGACGTTTGAGATTGGCAGAGCATGTAGCACGTATGGGCGAATCCAGAAATGCATATAGAGTGTTAGTTGGGAGGTCGGAGGGAAAAAGACCTTTGGGGGGCAAGACGTAGATGGGAGGATAATATTAAAATGAATTTGAGGGAGGTGGGATATGATGATAGAGACTGGATTAATCTTGCTCAGGATAGGGACCAATGGCGGGTTTATATGAGGGCGGCAATGATCCTCCGGGTTCCTTAAAAGCCAGTAAGTAAGTACAATATTAAATATCAATCTTGCCTGCATTGCTTGAATGCGTAAAGTTGAAAGAAAAGTTGAACCGTGTAGATGCAAATTTAGAGAAGGTTACTGAAGTAAATTGATGATGAGGACGAAGAGAGGAAAGGAAATAAGCAAGAAGATACAGGAGTGTTGGCAAAGTATACAGAGAGGAGAAGAAGAAATAATTAAATATAAATGAAATGAGATTTGAAAAATGGAAGATAGGTAGATGAAGAAACAAGAGAAGATATATTTTGGAGGAAGAAACGATGCGTGATGGGAGGAGGAAGAAGAGCAGTAAGTCATTATTTTTGCCTCATAGCCTATCCGCTTATCTTTAGTACTAGAGGTACATGGAACCAGAATCACGAACCAGTAGAAGGCACATTGCCTTGTGCACCTGATTGTACCACTTTTTGCAGCTCTTGGCGGAGTTTCGCTGCTCTCATGCGATCGTGTTGTTCTCGGGGGCTTTGACACGGTACGTCCGTCTTTAACAGCACTTCTGGGATTAATCCAGCTTTTCACCTACTCGGAGCCCCCGGGTCATAATCTCGGCCACGCAGAAAAATAAAGAGAGGACGAGATTAGCGGCTCGGGCCGATATATCGGTCTGCACATAATTTGGGAACCTCGAAAAGCAAATCCGCTCACCAGGCCATATGTTCAGCCAGGGGTTTTAGTTCACTTCCAGCTCCAGATTGCAATCACACACAAATTCTGCCTACTTTCCTTCGAAGAGAAAATAAAGCGGCTGGCCTGGGCTCGGACTACTTTACGAAATATGACCGTGTGAGAAATTCTCCTCACTTGTTTCATTTTCCTCTGCTTCACATAAAAGTTGTCTACTTTCTGCTCTATTAATTGCACTATTAAAGTGCACTGATTACACGATTAATAATTGTTTTGGAAGATGTGAATACAAATTTAGACAAAAGAATTTTTAAAATATTTACTATTACAATAAGAGTATTAAGGCGTTGCACTAATGAAATGTCCAAAATCTACTATTCTTTAGCTAGAGAGTTGAAATGTTTACTGAATATGTATATCAATGTCATAATCACACATTGTCAATTTTCCTTCTTCTCTCATAAACACTTGAAAAAATTAAAATTCTTTTTTTTTTAATTTTCTCAGTGAGAATCATACTTAAAAATATATTATATTTTTTAGTCTAATTTTTTTCTTAAATGTAACCCTGCATATTGTGAAATGAAGCGTTAGTAATGACCTACTCTGATTTGTTCATTTGTAAAATATATATATATATATATATATATATTAGTGTTCAAACGTTAATAAAAGAATAATACTGGCTCACGTATAACTCTCTAGTAATAAAACTATGCTGAATACAACCAATCAAATACTACATTTTTGAATAGTGATATCAATGAAAAAGTATGCCACAGTTTGTTTGTATGTTTATATTGTAAGTGTATAGTGTAAGCTCTCTTGGATTGGCTCCCCAAGTGTAGTAGACCTAACTACACTACTGTAGGAAGTCGTTGCCCTTTTGGGATTTCAATCATTTCGTATGCATATTCATATATTCATGCCACTGACAAATAAAATGGATACTTGTTCAAAACACAGTAAATTTATTTTTTGAGATAATGAAATTGTTTACAATTTTCGTTACACGAAACTCATACAGTAACACAACTTCTACCCATTATATAACAGTATACTTATAATTAAGAAATTGAGATAAAATTTTCATGAATCCGTAAATTTTTTTAGCGCAAAAATAAAAAAATGACAAGATTTGTCAAAATTCGACTATTATCAGTAGCGCATCTCCTTAATGGATTAGAGATTACATTCACCTTGATATCATGCAAGTCACTGTGGACACGAGTAAATACATTCTTTATAGATGTTCATTTTATGTATGTATACATATATACACGCATATAATAATGTTCACCCCAAAAACACACACATACACATGTATGTATATATGTATCTTGATATGTTTCGAAACGTACTTTCATGTATGAGTATACAATAATTATAATCAAGCTTACTCGCTTGATATAAGTTGTATATAACTCTGCATAGCAAAGAGGGCAATAGAATAATTTAAAATAAATAAAAACAACTATTACGTTTTTTGTATTTAAGTGCATTGAGAAAATTACAATGAAATTCTGCATAGGGTGGCAACAGCATATCGCCGGCTTATCTACGAATATACACTCGAGCTCGCTTGAAAGAGCAGGATTCCGTCCCTTGATCACTGTACCAAGGTTGCGAGACTTTCAAATGACAGGAAAATGACGATACGTGATAATCTTTTATTTATTTTGCAAGAAAATTATCCATATTATTTAAAAACAGTAAAAGGTATGGGTAAATCATTCCTTATCAGATTCTTTAACGTTAACAGTAATAGAATCGTTACAATCGCAGGAAAGTAGGCGTAATTATCGAATACTTTCAGGGGAAAATATTTTTTTTTTCTCAGAAAAGCATTCATTTGGGAATAATTAGAATTTTTGTTGTGCTCCTTCCGAGGAATATGCTGTTAAAATCTGCACAATGATGTTATTCTCCACATACATACATACATACATACATACATACAGTCCACACCTGTGGAGTAACGGTCAGCGCGTCTGGCCGCGAAACCAGGTGGCCCGGGTTCGAATCCCGATCGGGGCAAGTTACCTGGTTCAGGTTTTTTCCGGGGTTTTCCCTCAACCCAATACGAGCAGGTGGACCCAGGACTCATTTCAGCGGCATTATCACCTTCATTTCATTCAGACGCTAAACAACCTAGATGTTGATACACCGTCGTAAAATAATTCAGTAAAATAAAAAATGCATGCCTATATGCACACATGCATACATACATGCATACATACATGCATACATACATACATCCATACATACATACATACATGAATGCATACCGGTCAATAGTTTTCGATCAGCTGTGAAAACAACTGTATACTTTATTTCAATGCACAAACACATCGGAAAAACTAAACAGACCAACAAAATAAATATTTCCTCTCTCTAGCGTAATGATATGATAGAATATTCAAAACGAAATCCCTGTTTTAACCACAAATCCATAGTTGTGATAGGTGACCGGAAACTTTTGACCGGTAGTGTACATTCATTCATTCATTCATTCATTCATTCATTCATTCATTCATTCATTCATATGGGTGATTTTCGAAACTGAATTTTCCTACCTAGTATAGCTAACGAAATTAATCACGATGCTGGGCGGGAACCAGACCCTTATGCTGGCCAAAACTTAATGAGAAAATTTCTTCTCCATGAGAACCCGAATCAGGGCTCATTCCCTAATGCGGAAGAAAAATCAGTATAATTCCTAGACTCCACTTTTTGATTTTCTTATTTGTTGTAATATCAGTTAATTTATAAAGAAGATGCCTAGAAAAATGTATAAATTACCATTACAAACGTGTAACTTAGTTTGTCAAGAAATTTTATTTAAACCCGAGAAAGGAAATTTACTGTTGCAGTTGAAGTACAATACGGAATATTATCTGAGGAATTAGGGAATCTATTCGTATTATGATCAGCCGTTTCTTTCCTACAATAGAACCACAATGTGGACAAACAAACACCTTTGCCTGCAGCTTTGTTTATATAGTACAATGGGAGAATTTCTGGATGTGGCACTTAACATTAGAAACATATATCCTCTAGTCGGCGGTTAGCCTTTGTGTGCCGGTTCAGCATGTGTAGCTGCTAGGAATGTATTAATTAATTAACGTTGTTTAAGGATGAAATCAATTTGTACAGATATAACACGTCCTCCATTTTAACGATGTTTTATACTTGGTTCTTACAGAGATATGAGATTATGTAACATCCCTCTAGAAGCACAAACTTCATGCAAACGTGTGTGTTGATAAACTAGAGTTATATTTTAAATAATCGATAGTAAATTTCCTGCAGGGAGATCGTCAGTTTCAGTCCCAGCAGAATATCGTATGCCTCGTATTTTTTTTCTTACTGAATCGTCAGTGTAATGCAGAACGGATGTATTTCAGCTTATATTTTTAATATCGTCTCCCTGTCAAGTTATTTAGCTGTACGCACTAGATAGACACATGGCGGAAATACGTGACGTGGAATGTAACAGGATGTGGCTTAGTCTTCATCTTATATTTTTAGACAGTTTATCGATATTAGCATTTTTCATTTACTGTGTCAGGAAATATCGACCTGACGGAAATACGTGACGTGGAATTTAGTTAGTTTTTAGTAATTTTACCCTCCGTAGAATTTCCCCTCTTGCTCTGCCACATGATTCCAATCCTACACACTAAGTTGACATATAGCGAAATTCTTGGTTGTGTAATGTAGCATTAATTATTATTTAAAATTATTAGTTAAAATATTTATTTAAATATACATTTATTACAATGACTATTACACTCTTACTACGTCATACTACTTTTGACCAATAAAACGGTACGAAAGGACGTATTTCAACCAATCATGGCTGCTTATCGCACAATTTTATCGCGTCCCTAGCATTTGTTTAATTTTATCGCGTCCCTAGCATTTGTTTCTTTGTTTGCCAACATTTGAAATTGCGCTGGTCTGGACGTCAAAAAAAAATATATATAACATTACAAATCACTCCAGTCGATGCTCAGCTGTTTCAAATATGACTCGCATTGGCATTCAAGAACAAGAATTAATAAAAATCACTGATCTTACTTATGCATCTTCTGAAATCCGATTTACAAATAAATGAAGAGCACCATTCGGAAATCCTGAATAAGTTGAATACATCATGTAGGCCTAAATCAACGAGTTCCACTTCTATTACGCACACGTCCAATATAACATCAATTGAATTACCAACCACATTCAAATTTGAAAATTGTACAATCAATAATTATTCCTTTTAAAATTATTCATTCGGAAATCCTGAATAAGTTGAATACACCATGTAGGCCTAAATCAACGAGTTCACTTCTATTGTGCACACATCCAATATAGCATCAATTGAACCACCAACCACATTCAAATTTGAAAATTGTACATTCAATAATTATTCCTTTTAAAATTATTCATGTTTATTTTTTATGTCACCGTCGTTAATTAAAACTTTTCTAACACTTGTGTACAGTATATTAGTTAGGTTATGTTATAGCTTCTGCTATATGATATTATGGATAGTCACGTATCAGAGATTGTTTAATATTAAGATTTATTGAAAATCATCTGTCAAGTGACGCTGATTACTGGGATTCGGATAATCGAAGTGGAATGTTGCATTTTAATAAAAATTAAACTGAATCAACAATGTCTTCTTGACTAGTAACAGTCCACAGAGTTCAATGATGATTCCATAGTTGGCACAACTGATACCGGTAATAAGAAAACATAATCATAAAACACTACTGCCATCTAGCATAATGTTGAGATGGTACAATAATAATAATAATAATAATAATAATAATAATAATAATAATAATAATACTTATTTGTCAGAAACCAGTGTACAAGGCCTGGATATGACATTGTCAGGTTCGATAATTGATACATTTGAAGACAGTTGTATTTTCATAAGCCAATTAATATTTTATTGTATTGGAGTACTTTGTTACTTCTAATCTTTATATACTTACTTCTAATCGTGTAATAGTCAATTAAATCCCACTCGAGTTTTGATTTTCTCTAGATAAATCAAAACCTCTAGTGAGATTACTGTTGAGAAAATCACAAAAATACATATTAAAAATATAATAGAAACAAAGATACAATTAAAAACTATTATATACCCTACATAAAACAGAAATATAAATTAAAGAATTTATACCCTCGTATGAGCAAACGCTAGTGGTCGGGAGTTCAAAAACGCACTGTAGTAAGCAGAAAGAAAAAGTCGACAAAATGAACAATTAATATAAGCAATAAAATAGCACAGATTAAAAAAAACAATAGCCTATACGATAAAGAACAATCACAATTGAAAACGTTTATAGCATGATGTGAATAAGTTAAAATTTATTTTTTTGGACATTATATATTTCAATGTTATATAGGGTAAACTAGGGTCTGTTGGACAGTCGGGCATGTTGGACACTCCGTACTTTAACGTGTTACCACGCCACTTGTGAGCACCACATTCAGCTAGAAGTCTATGACGGAAATAGCCACGAGTGGGGCTACTTCCGTCATAGACTTCTAGCGGAATGTGGTGCTCACAAGTGGCGTGGTAACACGTTAAAGTACGGAGTGTCCAACATGCCCGACTGTCCAACAGACCCTAGTTTACCCTATCATAAGATATACGAAGTAATTCCAGGTTGTGGCTGAATATATAGTCCGAATCAGCTTACTTAATACCCTAAGGACGAAACCTAAAAATTTTTTCCCTGTTACTACATATGCTAGTTGATTATAGTGATTTTCTAGATATTAGGTTGAATTTTCTTTTACCAACTTTATTTCGAATTTCGAGTATTGATATTCATACAACTGACAGCTATTTTCTAATTCTTATGTTGGCAGCAATAATTTTGATTAGTAATAGAAGAAATCTCATGAAATGGAAGTAAGTAGGTTAGTGAAATTTGAACGTAATTAATAATAGATTAGTAATACCGGTATTAATATTAATACTTACTTACAAATGGCTTTTAAGGAACCCGCAGGTTCATTGCCGCCCTCACATAAGCCCGCCATCGGTCCCTATCCTGTGCAAGATTAATCCAATCTCTATCATCATATTCCACCTCCCTCAAACCCATTTTAATATTATCCTCCCATCTAAGTCTTGGTCTCCCCAAAGGCTTTGCCCCACCACGGAATGGCGCGTCCTCTGGTTGCGGATAGAGGAGACGGCCTCCAGATATGGAGGGTAGCTTCGAATATGTTTAATAAGCGGTCGTGGACAGCCAATATGGGGTGGTGCTCCAGCTTGGGGGTTGAGCGAAGGGCTAACAACCCATCACCGTAAAAAAGAGTTTGTTACGAATCCATACAATTAATATTAATATCAATACGTAATTCAGTTGTGTTTCATTGTGATTCAAATTCAGCACTATATTCAGGTAATTTTAATTAAATAAGATATAGCTTATAGACCTAGGCCCACTTGTGATGAAACATAGCCTACACGTGGTTAATGGGCAGAAATATATTCCTTAGTATTCAAATTTTCATTAAAAATTTCAATAGAGAAAATAGCATGGTAGCGACTTAGGAATATGTACCGGTATTTTAGATAGGGTATACATTTTAAAGTGGTATTATTTTTATTCTGTTTTCAGAATTCGAACTAATCATTTTTAGGTTAGATCAGGTAAATCTTGAACTGATTAGTCAAAGCAATGAATTTCATGTTGTCAGACAATATTTTAATATTAGATCATACTGATTTACTAATTACCAACATAATGTGCGAGAGATCCAGGAAGAAAATATAGGCTACTCTGAACAATTTCAAGGGAAAAATTGTTCCGGGGCCGGGTATCGTTTCCGGAACAATTTTTCCCTTTAAATTATTCAAGCCTGCTTCACAGGGAGCTTCTATCTGAAAGCCAGCTTTGTATAGGCTACTGTGTCACAAATTATTGATCCATTTAGAAAACACCTCCCAACATAAAGATGAGATGTGGTAAATAATTAAATAAGGAATATATTATTAACAATAACAATATTATTATTATTATTTATTGCCATCAATTCATTTATTTATTCACTTATGTTTAATCCAATAATTATTGAATGTCAGTACTTGAAACAATGGATATTATTAATTCGATATACACGAAAATTGCATTTACATGTTTTAATGATTGAAAGAACATAATAAAGCTTATATCTATGAACTAAAAAAATCCGTTCAAATGAAAACGTTGAGAACTGGATATTTGAACCTAAGACTTGGTAAATATTAGACTGTATCTTTGAAATAAATATTCGTCTGTATCCTTGATAAGACTGCAGGTCTACCATGACGTATAGAAACCAAACGATAAACGGTTTCCTTTTATGAAAGCTACTGATAATTTTCGCCTGTATTTTGAATGTTTGGGATTTACTCTGGATACTTCATAAGTTGTGTAGGTTTCAATACATTTTTATATTTACCATTCGTGACCAATCCATATATTAGTGCAAAATTTATTACTGTTCCTATTAAACATGAAGGAGAGGATAACTGTAGCTGTGGTGATATTTTTGGTTTTAGGAGTTTTTATGAGGACAATATTAAAGTTTATAGTAATCTATTGATTCAGATAATGATATCACCCTTAAAAAGCTGTGATGTTAACAGTAATGGAATTTTTATAGATACTCTTGGCACTTTTAGCGTTAATGTTGCACATATATTAAAAAAAATCATAATTTAGTTCTACAAATTATGATTTTTTTTAGATAATGCATATTTGAATATTATTTTTGATACTTTTTAGGGTTAACTTCTTTCTAAAATGTCTGTGTTGAGTCATCCATTAAAGTATAATGATGTTCTCTGAACGTCTCAAGTATTTCTGACTGATTGGAAAGAAGAAATTTTAAAGAATACAATGCTGTGCAACAGTCAAAAATGAAAATATTCACTATTTATCCATGTGACTTTCCAGCTGCATATGACGAATTGTTACAAGAAATTTTCTCTTTAGCAGTAGTACAGCATGTTTCATACACCATTGGAAAGAGAAAGATGAAAATTTTCACTCTCTTTCGAGGTTCAAGTTTCCTTAATAGGAAATTTTGCGACTGCGAAATACAAAATTTAATTGAAACCTACACAGTATGAAGTTTTCAGAGTAAATTGCAACATATTCAGAATACATGTGCAAATTGTCAGTAGCTTTCAGGAAAGGAAACCATTTTATCGTTTTGTTCCTATACCCCATGGTAAACCTGTAGTTTTATCAACGATGTTGTTTTGTCAACTGTTCGAAGACAGGTCTGGATTCCTCAGACTTTTAGAATTTTGTGTGGATTCGATCATTATATCGTGTTTTCCGTCAGCGATCTTTCATTTTAAGCCTTCCTTGGTTTATGATTGTTCAGATTCTTTAGTTCGGCAGGGTGTTATTTTTATATTACCAGTATGCGTTTTTATAACAAAAAACATGTGAATTATATAGCAGTTCTTTTAAAGCGCGACATTTAACAGTCTAATTGAGGATTGTCTATTTGGTGAAATCCTGCTTTCATTACTTATATGTAAATATATTAGATTAAAATATATCACATGAGTTAAGATATAAAAATATATTTTGAAATCATAAATTGTACTGCTGTATTTGTGATCGAATTCACAAATATTAGAAATATCTTCAGTTTGTGAACTTTTTCTCTGAGCAATAATATTACTTTCTTATCAGAAGTAAACATGCGAGGAGAAAATATTACTATATTGCCAGGAATTCATTTCAACATATTTACTTAAAGGTTTTCAGAATCCTTGATACCGAAAAGCGGCTTTACAAATGTCGTTTATTTGTCTGTCTGTTTACAGTGATTTCTCAGAAATTACAATAGGCCTACTGCAGGGCACGTGTTGCGCAGTTAAATATATGTGCTAAAATTTGTTAAAATCTTCTGATATACGAAAATATTAAAATGATCACAAGGATACAAAATTTCACATTGGCGACGTTATTCATCATTATCGTCACTCCAAAGATTAGGCAATTGCCCATTCCGACTTCATTATTTATCAGCCCAACGTTTTCTAGGTCTCCCGACGTCACGTCTTCCTCTTGCTTGATAATTTCTTGCTAACAATAGATATCTCTCCTTACTCATTCCATTCATGTGTTCAATCCACTTTTGTCTATAATTCGTGACTTTATCCAATAAAGGCTGTACTTTTAATTCTTCTCTTATAGCCTCATTTCTAATTCTATCAAGTTTTGTTCACGCTTTAACTTGTCCGAGGAATCTCATCTCCGCCGTCTGTATTCTATCTTTCTGTTTTTTCGTTGGAGCCCAAGTTTCACATCCATACAATATTATGGGAATCGCCATAATTTTATACATGTTTACTTTTGTTTCTTTTTTAATTTTATATTTGAACGTTCTTTGTATTGTTCCACATACCGTCTGAAATTTATTTATTTTATAATCAATGTCTCTTTCCATATTGTAACTAATATCACAGCCCAAATTTTTGAAACGAGACACCTGTTCTATACTTTGATTTCTAAAATAATTTTGGATCTCACTGGATGTATTCCTCTAAATGCCATTGTCTTCGACGTTATTAAAAATCTTATTCCTTTTCGAAAACTGGTCTAGTAAATCATCACCATAATACGCTAACAGCAACATAATTGCTGCATAAGACAGTAGATTTTTTTCTCATTGGCATCGTAGCACCCGTGCAGATGAACGCATTTCTAAAGAGAGAGATAAAAGATGGGCTTGTGATCTACTCTGTTCCATGCGAACTTTGTCTTAGCGAACCAATGAAGCGATCTCATGGCAGATGATAAATTCCCGATCAATCGATCAATTACATTAAACGGAACTGTAAACAAAAGAGCGCTACTCCTGTGACTGTTTCATCATCGTCAATCACAGATGTCGCGCCACGAGATGCGAGTTAGGTTATACGAAGCTTTGATGGATGGAAGTGCGTGGTAGATCCCAGATCTCTCACGAAGATGTTACAGCTTTCGTCTTCTTTTCGTTAGCCTAGTTTCTTTCCTAAGATAAGCTGAGCTTGTTTGGTACTAGTGGCGTAATTCCCTACACTTTAAATTTCAAACATTGCCTCATATGGTCACAAATATTGATTTTATTTATGTCTCTATTTAAAATGAAATTCATGACCAGATTTTAAGCTACTGCTGTCCACCGCGAGAATGAGCCAAAAATTCAAATTTGACTGTAAAAATGAAGTTACTGTATGGAATTGATGCAACTATGACAGAAATCGGAGGTACGGCGATAAATAAATAATTTATTTTTAAAGTTTGTCAGCCACTAATTATTACACATGGGTTTCATCCTATAATAGAAATATTTATTAACAACTATTGATATTATTATGCTCAATACCACTATTATAGTAGTAATAATAATGATAATTATAGTAATAATAATAATAATAATAATAAATTTGGTACTTTATATTATTTTAAAAAATAATAATTTCTTTCATATATGAGCCGTTCAGAGCAGAAGTGTTGTAAGTCAAAATTTGGTAATGAGGTTTAAAGTAAAAATTCTGTAAAATACAGCGCAAAGTAGCAATTATTATGTCCTTCGTGCTATCCACTGACTACTAATAGTTTAAATTAATTGAATATTAATTGCTACTTTGCTCTGTATTTTACAGAATGTTTACTTTAACCCTCATTACCCATTAATACTATTTAATACGAGAAAAATTCGTACCGGCACCGGGAATGGAACCCAGGACCTCTCAGCTCTGCGCGCTGAGCGCTCTTTCCAACTGAGCTATGCCGGGACACGATACACGGCGCCGGCCGAACCCCTCTCTATTAAATAGTATTAATACACATTGGCTACTTCAGAGTAGTCGTGTAATATTCAATGAGGTGGGCGAGACCTCATACATAATGAATATGTGATGCCTCATTACCCATTTTTGACTTACACCATTTCTGCTCTCAACAGCTCATATGGACTTTATATTCATTATACTTGTCTGCCATACTAGAAGAATTACAATATATAACAGTATTAACAATAAATATTCAATAATTCGGACTTACCATGCTTACAGTCGTTGCTGAAAATGGCCCCCATTTGTCGCCACACAAACTGACATCTTCTGATAAACGAATCGTATAATTTTTGTTCTGTTAGAACACTACGTTTTCTGTTTGATTTTTTATTGTTCACTGGTTCTGTTTCTTTTAGCGAGTGTTCTAATTGTCTCGGCAGAAGACACAAGTCTGTTTGGAAACTTTATTCGAAATTTACGTCTTGTTTTCAAACACAACTCGTTCTCTTTTTTGTATTTATTGTACAAATACACAGGTTCACGCAATGAGAACATATTGGTAGACATTAAAATACACAATAATAATCACCAAACTTCGTAATTAACTTTGTACACTTGAAGAATCAAGACTTTTGTAACACGACTTGTGACTACAGCGAATGCCATATGGCGACTGCAGCACTTCTAATAGTTCGCACATAGCAGAACATGCAGGGACCTGGCCGCTAGTAACGATCCGTTTTCTCTTATCACGTCATAATAATGTATCGGCATTATTTATCTGTTAATTCTTGCTTCTCATATGAAGAAAATAAAATATATTATCAATTTATAAAACTTACAACCTGAGTGGCATTCATCGATTTGTTTGCAATAACCAGACATACCGGAACAAATAAAATACCGGTAGGCGACACTTCTCATTTTTGGTAACAAGATACTGATAGTGGATCCTGTAAATAGGAAGTCGCATTGGGGGCATGGAGGTAAAAGTAGCTGTCATGATCTTTCGCATTAGTAGGTAGTGTTGCCAGCACCCCACTTCGAAAACACCGTATTCAATTTGACAGAAGGATGAGTGAACCTGAGGGCCTTTATGTAGGATTGTGCAACGAGAGAAATCTCATCAACCAGCATTGAACTCAGAATCTCTCAGTAACCAGTTGCTCTACTAATTGACTTACTCGGTCGCCAATGGAACGTGTAAATAGTTGAGATAAGTGGAGGATATCCATCTTAAAACATAATTGGAAATCCTAAATTATTTTTCCGGTTTCATTCACCTACTTCTTTTAGTGTTCCCTTTCACAGAACTCTTACATGATGAAAGAATAATTGAAGACCTCGATGCAAAAACCGATCAAGTCCAGAAACGAAAATTTTAGAGGAGATTAAAAAAAAAACTTTCCACGAAAATTCAATATACATTAATTTCAAACTGATTTTTTTACACATAATTTAATAAATTAGTATTTTTATGTGGTTACCAATTTGCTTGTTAGTTCTCTTTCGTACATAGAATTTTTTTAAATGGTGGACTTGAATGATTTTTGCCCCGCACATACAGCAGATTTCTTTGTGATGTTTGAACTCCATTTAGCTTATTTCTTGTTTTAAAACAAATCTCCTAAACTTACTTCAGTCTCAGATGAGTTCCCGTTGAGTGTTTGATATCAGTGGATGTATATATATATATATATATATATATATATATAGGGGAGACTCGGCTAATTCCGCAATATTAAGAAGTAAATCTATCATATTTTTATCAAAATGTTTATTACAAAGTATTATCAAAGTATGTAGACATGGAAGAAACCTTTCATTACCAAATGAGATAAAGAGACCTATTAAAATGCAAATATATTTAGTTGTACATAAATTACAGTTGAAAAAGAACTCGGGTAATTCCGAAACAGTGCGGATAAATCCGCAATAGGATTGGGCTAATTCTGTAGACGTAAATAGTCCTAATTATGGAATACATTATGAAAGTAACATAAAAGGAACAATTTATATGTAACAATGCTCACTTTCTTCACAGCTGTGTAGCAAAACACGAAAAACAGCCAACTTTCGATGTTTCACTTATTGCCGACAAAGGTGTCGACCAATATCCTTGATTTTTCTCTACAGCACTGCAGAGGACATGCCTCTTGTTGACAACCTCTCAAAACTTACGTTCACGCTATTGTAAAGCCGCAGTAAAATCATATATGCAATACTGCGGAATTGGCCGTACTGCGGGATTAGCCGAGTTTCCCCTATATATAATACTTTTCAAACAATTATTACTGTACTGTATTTTAAAGCTTTCAGTGCAGCCAATAAGAGTAAGCTTACAATAGTTTTTTTAACTTGGTTATTTAACGACGCCATATCAACTACTGGGTTATTTAGCGTCGATGAAATTGGTAGGCCTAATAGAGAATTAGCCACAGATTATCTGACATTCGCCTTACGGTTGGAGAAAACCTCGGAAAAATCCAACCAGGTAATCAGGCCAAGCGGGAATCGAACCCGCGCCCAAACGCAACTCCGGATCACCAAGCAAACGCGCTACTAGTATCTGATCTTGTGGGACCAAAGTTGTGGTTAAAACTGGTACTGAAATATAGAATTGTAGGGAAAGAATATTGACCTAATTTCTATCTAGCCGGAAGATCCGTTTTTTTGACGCAAATCAGTGAACACCCAAGTCCTTTTCAGCTTTAAAACTCAGACTTAACGGATCCATGGCGATTTTGAAAAAAAAAAATGGACTTGAAATTTGTATGCTTAATCCGTTGAAATTTCTTAATTGGTAGGAGAACTCTCTTTACAATGTATTATACGTAAAAGTGTATTTAAAAATAGGCTTAAGGACTTTACTAATTGACGGTAATACATTATCCAGACTATTTCGTGGTTATACAAGTATAGTGAGTAAGCAGAGAAACATAGTGAATCTCCAGTGATTTATATTGGGTGTGCAGTGTGTTGTAGTGAAAGTGCAGTAAGCTTATAAGTAAATTTTGTGAGTTATATTGGCAGAAAAATAGATTTATAGTGAACGGGTGTGAGTTATAGTGCTTGTAATGGGGTCTAAGCTATCGATTTTAGGTTAATATAGTAAGTATAATTCTACGGAATAATAAGGATGTAATTGATGTTCTGTTATTTGAAATGTTGTATCAGTGAAGAAGTGTGTTGTGTCTGTGAAATGTGTTGCGACAGTGAAGTGTGTTTGTGTCAGTGAAGTTCTATAGTTCACAGTGGCAGTGCAAAGTATTTGATCAGAGAAATGTTTTTGAAGTCTTAGAGAAATCAGGATAGTGTCAGTAAAATGTGTCTTAGTTCCAGTGCAGTGAGTGAATTGATAGCGAAATGAGTGTATTGCTGAAAGGTACTTATGAAAGTATGAACATATATCATATATACTCGTGGTTTTAAGTTCTAACTGAGGGTTAAGATATAAATTAGATTTACTTTAATTACGTTATATTAAGTGCTTCATTTAATTTAGGATCCTTCTTGATAATATTTATATATATATAGCTATTATTATTTTATTATTAATATTATGACTGTATTTTATTATTATTATTAATCCAGAAACGATTAGGGAAAACACGGGAATTTTACTGGAAGCAAGTAAAGCGATCGGTTTGGAAGTAAATCCCGAAAAGACAAAGTATATGATTATGTCTCGTGACCAGAATATTGTACGAAATGGAAATATAAAAATTGGTGATTTATCCTTCGAAGGGGTGGAAAAATTCAAATATCTTGGAGCAACAGTAACAAATATAAATGACACTCGGGAGGAAATTAAACGCAGAATAAATATGGGAAATAAGTGTTATTATTCGGTTGAGAAGCTTTTATCATCTAGTCTGCTGTCAAAAAATCTGAAAGTTAGAATTTATAAAACAGTTATATTACCGGTAGTTCTGTATGGTTGTGAAACTTGGACTCTCACTCTGAGAGAGGAACATAGGTTAAGGGTGTTTGAGAATAAGGTGCTTAGGAAAATGTTTGGGGCTAAGCGGGATGAAGGTACAGGAGAATGGAGAAAGTTACACAACGCAAAACTGCACGCATTGTATTCTTCACCTGACATAATTAGGAACATTAAATCCAGACGTTTGAGATGGGCAGGGCATGTAGCACGTATGGGCGAATCCAGAAATGCATATAGAGTGTTAGTTGGGAGACCGGAGTGGAAAAAGACCTTTGGGGAGGCCGAGACGTAGATGGGAGGATAATAATAAAATGGATTTGAGGGAGGTGGGATATGATGATAGAGACTGGATTAATCTTGCACAGGATAGGGGCCGATGGCGGGCTTATGTGAGGGCGGCAATGAACCTTCGGGTTCCTTAAAAGCCATTTGTAAATAAGTAAGTATTTTATTATTATTGTAATTATTGAGTGTAATTAGTTACCACTGCCACCGGGTATTTACCCATTTGCAGTGTGAATAAATACAAACATATGAATTTGTAAGCAAGAGAGAGAATGGAATTTAGAAGCATCCTGTAGACAATCTCGCACTGTTATTTGAACCGTAGGGCCATTAGTTACTGGTTCAATGATTATTCGACTCATTTAGAGATAGTTTCGCTCAAAACATTCGGAGAATGCTGCAGTGCGCCGCGTCAGAGTCAGCACACACAACGTGTAGCAGCGCATATTAAACATTAAACGCCAAGCTGACAGCAGACGAAAGCGCCCAGATTCTGCAAGAGCGTAAATCTCTGGAATAATATATGTTTCATACTGGCGAAATCTCATTTCAAACACATCATCATTTTCTTCCGTTTTCTCATTTTATGTAGAAGAGAAGCATCTTATGAACTAGCTATAATATTAAAATAACGAATATCAGAATATTCGTATGATCATTTCAAAATACGTATACTTATTTTTCTAGTACACATTTCATTTGAACTGAAAGAAAAAGGAAGGGATTTTAGAGTTTTAACCATGAATTGAGAGACAGGTGCTGGCTTTCATTGATCGTAGGAGAAAGCTGACAAAGATGATTAACAACTATGGTTTACATTATTAACTGAGAAAGATTTTCCTCAGGCGAATGGTAATCTTCAGAATTGATTCGTTCGTTCGTTTCGTTTCGTTTCGTTCGTTCGTTCGTTCCTTTTCGTTTCGTTTCGTTTCGTTTCGTTTCGTTCGTTCCGGTTCGGTTCGGTTCGGTTCGTTCGTTCCGGTTCGGTTCGGTTCGGTTCGTTCGTTCGTTCCGGTTCGGTTCGGTTCGGTTCGGTTCGGTTCGTTCGTTCGTTCCATAGATCTTACATGAGCACTGGAGCTTTAAGATGTGGAACAAGTCAAAATTTTACAATATTACAATTACAATTCTTACAAATTTTTACAGATTTACAATTTAGTAATTTTCTACAATTTTTACAATTTTGTGCAATTTATGAGTGCATGCGATACAATGATGAAACTAAATTGAGGTTGATTATGTAAGCAACTTGTCAAGTTTGTGTTTAAACAGGTATGCGGTAGTCTTCATAGAAGTTACGCAAACGACTCTGCTGACAAGAAAATATTGCAAGAGTAAAGATTAACCTACTTATGGAATGTACCGATTCAGCTATTTCAGGCCCATGACTTACAGTATGTCGACAACTGCTCACCTATTTGAAATAATATGTCATTATGTAAAATAAGACCTAAAAATTAAACGTAAATACTGGATAAATAGAGGAACAGGAAAGATTGATTTACACTTGTTTATTGTAGAGTTAAAATTAAAAAATATTAAAAATATTTATAGTAGTAAATTGTGAAAAGGAGCAGATAAATAAGGTTTAAAGTCTTAATGGTTATTACGATTGGTTTAGATATGCACTAAAACCAGAGCAGAAATCAAATTATAGCACATATGCATCTTCAGATCTTATGCACAGGAATGTGAAAGTCATTCGCAGCATATGAAAATGAATAGTTTTAAAAAAATTGGTATATCGACACTTTCCAAGAGCAATGGACCTAAGAATCGATACAATCGAAGAACATAGGACCAGATTACATGATCTAATTCTGTAAACTTGAGTCGTGTACTTTCAAAAGCAGCTACATCACTTTATATGCAGTTGTGATTTACCTGAGCGTTATATTCTCCAAACGTTTTCGATATGACGAATGATATCCAGTTTCAAGATGCTAAGTGATTATTTATTCACATGATTAGCATAACATGTAGAAAAATTTAAGTTGACTATTACACTTTTACTACGTCATACTATTTTTGACCAATAAAACTGTACTAAAGGACGTCTTTCAACCAATCATGGCTGTTTATCGCACAATTTTATTGCGTCCCTAGCATTTGTTTAATTTTATCGCTTCCCTAGCATTTGTTTGTTTTTGTCAATACCCTAGCATTTGTTTAATTTTATCGCTTCCCTAGCATTTGTTTTTTTATCGCTACCCAAGCATTTGTTTAATTTTATCGCTTCCCTAGCATTTGTTTGTTTTTATCACTACCCTAGCATTTGTTTCTTTGTGTGCCAACATTTCAAACTGCATTGGTCTGGAAGTAAAAAAAAAAAAAAAAAACAGAAAATTACAAACCACTTCAGTCGATGCACAGCATTTTCAAATATGACTCGCATTGGCATTCAAGAACAAGAATTCATAAAGATCACTGGTCATAGCTATGCTTCTTCCTGAAACGCTATTTACAAACAAATGAAGAGCACCATTCGGAAATCCTGAATAAATTGATTAATAAACCATGTACATCGAGTCCCATTTCTTTTATGCACACGTCCAATATAAAATTAACTGAACCACCAACCACTAAAACATTCAAATTTAAAAGTTTACTTTCAATAATTGTTCCTTTTAATATTATTCATGTTTATTTTTTATTTCCTCGTCCTCAATTAAAAGATTTCTTGTTTATTTCATCATCCCTAATTAACTTTTCTAACACTTGTTTATATTATTTAGGTTATGTTATAGCTTCTGCTGTATCATATTATAGATAGTCACGTAACAGAGATTGTTTAATACTAAGATTTATTTTAAATCGTCTGTCAAGTGACGTTGATTACTGGGATGCGGATAATTGAAGTGGAATGCAACTGTTTTAATAAAAATGAAAACTGAATCAACAAAGCCTTCTTGACTAGTAACCGTCCACAGAGTTCAATGAAGATTCCATAGTTGGCACAACTGATAAGAAGAAAACAGCACACTACTGCCATCTAGCGTAAAAGCCCATTTACAATGAAAATTAAACATAACCGTAACATAAACACAGAAGTTTGCGGCGAGGCTACCAAATGGGATCATTCAGAATGATTCACATAAGCATTGACATAAACATTACCATAAGAAGTTAACATGAAAGTTTGCAAACTTTCATGCTTATGCTTACGTGATTTGCAAACAGAATACAATCGTGGAGCGCTGAAGTATACGACAGAATATGAGGAAATAGCGTCATTGTTATGTTTCCATCGTTACCAAATATGCTTGCTGTTATATTTATGTTCCCATCGTGAATGATGGTATGACTTCTTGATTTTACCGTAACGTTTACATTCTTAAGTTAACGCTTACTTTACGTTTAATTTTCATTGTGAATGAGCCTTAATATTTGTAATGTTGAGATGGTAAAATAATATATTTGAAGACAGTTGTATTTTCGTAAGTCGGTTAATATTTTATTGTATTCGAGTACTTCGCTACTTCTAATCATTATATACTTTCTTCTTATCGTGTAATAGTCAATTGTATTCCACTCGAGTTTTGATTTTCTCTAGATAAATCAAAACCTGTAGTGAGATTACTGTTGATAAACATTTTCGGCAATAATTTGCCATCTTCAGATCGTTAAGAAGTGATGTTCATACTTTTTAACATCGTTTCTTAACGCTTTGAAAATGGAAAATTATTGCGGAAAACGTTTGTCAACTTAAATTTTCCACATGTTATGCTAATCATGTGATTAAATAATAACTTAGCATCTTAATACATTATCTAAGACGGCAAATATATTAATCTTTAATACGAGATAAGGTGAGGCTGGGGGCGTGTACTTGAGGGTAAACCGGCGACAGAGAATAGCGCTTTGACACCTTAAAGGCCAGTAATCCAAGATCGAAGAGCCCCGTTGCAAACGGGTCGAGCTTGCATGACAGATGAAAGGCCGATAGTAAAAATAACACAAACAGGGGATGAGGGTCCAGTAATCCCTGACTGAATTCCATCCGAGTTCAGTGACAGCCGCTACTGCCATAGAGGGATCTGTGATGTCATGTCACGTGCGGTGATATTTCTGATACTCAAATACCTCGAGAGATAAACTACGCAGCAAAAAGCAACGCACGCCAGATTAGTCAAAGAGTGTGATAGCACAGCTACACAATTTGTTTTCAATAACTGAAAGGCTGAGTGACAAAGTGGTCTAACCCACAAGTGAAAAAAATATCACGTGGACTTTTGTGGAATTTGAACTCTGTCATAAAAAAAAGTTTTCAGCGATTCCGAATCTTTTACTAGACTTCGTTTCATAATGTCTGAGAGAAGTTAACATTGCCGGGAGAGGAGGAGAGAAGTACAGCATAATTGCTTTTCAACCAATGGCAGGTATCACATTCCACGCTTGACTTGAAGTTGTGCGGTGTGAAGCGTTCTATCTCCGCGCAACTTCAAGACGAGTGGAATGAGACCTCTGCCATTGGTTGAATAGCAATTATATTTCTCTCCTCCTCTGTCGGCAATGTTTACTTCTCCTGTCTGATATTATGGAACGGAGTAAAGTTTTGTCTTTAAAGGCCGGAATGTATTCACTTCTAGTTTGAAATACCCCTGAATCATTTGTCTCCAGATTTAATAAACTGCAGCCTATTATCAAATTTTCTTTCTTTATAGTATAGCTCGCGCAAGGAACGATTACCGAAAAGGAATGGTGGCGTTGCTGTCTGTTTTGACGTGTGTATGTAGGCACGCCGAGAGGGGAGAGGTGCGGGCCGATGGTTGTACTGTCTGTTCCAAGAAGATGAACAAATGAGGACATCGCTGTGGAAATAAAGAACGTAGAAAGAGAAAAATTCGAAGCTAATTAAAAGCGCAACATATGTTTACGAATGAAATAATAATGCCGTGCGATACAAGACACGTATTCACATGCAATGGAACAAACTAAAGTCGTAATGTAACTATCACAATGCAAAACTGGTTCTATCCATGTCATTTCTCTCCCGACTCCTGTCGCCCCCTCTTCCTTATCGCAGTGTTTCATTCACATTCTTTCCGTCGGTATTCCCTGCTATCTATCTATCAGGAGACTTTATTCTGGATTATGGAAATATTCCTCAAAAGTTGTTGAGATATACAGGGATATCATTTTATTTTTACTAACATTTCTAATATTAAATGGCTATACCTTTGGATCAACGATTAAGAACCGGAAACACCGTTTGCTACCTCTTTCCACGACTGAAGTTCGATGATACTGGCGTAATATACAAACAAATCACTTTACTAGGTATAGGAGGGAAGAAAAGTAGTTCATCCATTTACGTAAACTAGGAAATATCGCGATTTTGAGTTTGATAATTTTCATTAGGTTTTTGTTTAATCAAAAAAACAGTACAGAATTAACAGTGACTCTTTTTACTAACGAACTGAACTTTCCATGCGGACGGATTCATTATGCAGTTTATATTATACTGTCTACAACACATTAGCGTGAACTGTAGAGAATGATGTTAAATTAAAAAATAATCATAATATGGATATTTAAACACATTTTTGAAAATGATGGGTGTTCACTTCGATACAGACTTCACTTCTAACGTGCATATTATCGCACTATAGACTATTGTACGTAATTCCAAGTACCAGGTTCGTACTTCGTATCAGTAACTCATGTTGAAATAATTCTGTACCTACTCTATAAAAGACGCCTTACGTACTCTAAATTCAATCTTCATTTTTGCCCGACCCGAAAAGATAAAATTACTCAGACATGCTATCTACTGTCCGTCCAAGTGGTTACTTCGCAGGGACGTAGAAAGGGAGGAAATCACGTGACAGTTAATTACTTAACGAGGCCCTTTTATTTAAGTTATTTTAAACAATTGAATGGTTATAATATTACGTAGACGCCCAATTCCTAACAGAAATTAATGTTCCCAGAAAAGAGCTAGGACAGCCCAGCCACTAGCATTTACAAAGAGACGAATAGAAGCAGGTGGGGGAAACCGGGATGCGACGTAGGCAAATGGAAAATGATGCAATATCGAAAGCTCATTCATCACTGGAAAACGCGAACATATTTTTGGAACGTACTGTTTACTATGACCGTAAGGCTACTATGACTGTATATGCGGTCTTGGATCTGTGTGGAGGACGGTTGAACTTCATTAGTAGAAGGGGTGGGAGTGAAGTACATTAAAAAACTCAGGTACAATAAAAATTGAAGTAAAAATAAAATGATGTCCGTGTATAAGAAGAATAACGCAATCAGTAAAATCAGTGATCCGATATATATACGTTTTTTATGAAGGACTTCGTTTTACGGATTCATGCGGCAGCCACAATATTAAACTATTTTGACATCAAACGTGTGTAGCCTAATATGATTGGGCATCTGATTGTTAGAAGAGTAAGAGATACATACACAGCGTTCTGTCAAATAGCAGGTCTATCACTGCAAAACCGAGCATTCGCCAATATTTCCTATTTTCTGAGTTGTGTAAAGACTCATCATGCCATGTTTGCAGTTTTTCTTGGGAAAGATAGGCTAAATGCGGTAGCTTTCCTTTGCTTTCCGCGCACCACTCTCTGTTTTGCAACTTAAAAGAACCCAAGGGGCCCCAGCATGGAGGTGAGGAGAGTGGATTTGACTAATTAGACCTTCCGGGCTTCTCCGAAATTCAGCGTAAGCGTTAAAAATAGGATTCATTAAGGTTTTTGACCCGATCATAGATCGGGAAATCCCAACTAGACTTTACCTCCTGAGTAGATGTGAAATATAAAATGAATATTTTAACTTTTATCTTCACGTTCAACTTGATTACAGACTTTTAAAACTTTTGTCACTTAAGATTTGGTAAATTTGTTTCTGCTCGACCATGCCGAAATGTAGTAATTATACACCTGGTAGCAGTCCTTTAATGCATGTCATTAAAGTACACCTACTCATTAAAGTACAGGTGTTCAGCCAATGACAAGTCAGCTTACAGATGTTCAGCCAATGACAAGTCAGCTTTGTACCGTTATAAAACCGCAAGCATCGATTATTCTCGGATATGCAATCGAAAGACAATTAGCGAAAAGTCACGGAGGCTGGAAATCCAATATTGTCGCAGAAGGTTATGTTCTGTTACTATAATAATTAGCGTTAATTGTAAATAATATTCAAATAAATTCAATTTGTCATCTCTTTTTTCAATGCCTAATTTAATTTCAATGTTATATCTAAGTTAATATTTAGTTTACTCTGTAGGTTCTTATAGACTATCAAGGTCAATGTGGACATCTGTTCCTCGGAAAAAATCAATACTTTCGCGTCTGCGCACATCTCACAATTTACGAGGTATTGCTCAAGGTCAGTTAGATACAAATAAAATGAATAATTTAAAGTTAGAAATATGGTCGAGCATAAAAAGTCGTATGAAACTCGCCTATAATGGTAATTAAGAAGCTCGTATGAAACATCCATACTCGCTTCTTAATTACTATCATTATAGGCTCGTTGCATAATGTACTATATAGGAACAACTTTCTTGTGTTAATATAAACTAAAAGTGGTAAGGTAATATTTACTTTAATTAATGACTAGTTTCGGTTTAATATTTATCCATCTTCAGATATATCTTTATTACACGCATACTTCCTTCGTACTGTAAATCCGCGTTAAGAGATTCTATGCTTTTTTGTAATTCATATGAGACTTGAGGTAACTTAGGGTGCTATGCATAGGCATTTCGCTAGCCCGCGCTACGAGCCTGCTAAACTAGCCCCGGCTATCGACTGATTACTTGTACAGGATTCATATCATATCATATCGCTAACACTGGTTTATGAATACGAAAAACGTTAGTTCGCTGACTATCCACCGTAAGCCAGCGCTGAGAATGTCTATGAATATGGCCCAAAGTGACTATGATACAAGGTGTAGATTTTCTCAGTTACATTTTACCTGCCAAATCATTATTTCGCCGGTAACTTAACTGATATTTCTAATTTGAGAAATTCGTGGAGGAAATAGCTTTATATTCAATGTGTGTGTTAAATTAATGTATTAATGATTTTTGGGGCAATTAAAGTGAATTTTTTATTTCCATTTCAGTTTGTAAGATAAATTATTATTATTATTATTATTATTATTATTATTATTATTATTATTATTATTATTATTATTATTATTATTATTATTATATGCATCTGTAGTTTGGAACTCTATTACTAGTTCTGATTCGGCAAAACTGGAAAGTATTCAAAGCAAATTTATTTCGTTATGTTCGTATAGATTCCTGCCTAATAACTCTGGGTAGACCTATAACTATGATAAAAAATGCGAGCACTTTAAATGTCGAAGCCTGTATGCCAGACGTCATAATCTCGATTACTTATTCTTATGTAAGGTCCTTAAAGGTGACATTAATTGCCAATCTTTCTTAAACAGTGTCAGCCTTCGTATTCCTATGAAGGACATGAGACATCACAAAATCTTCTATATTACAAATTCTAAATCTTCCCCGCCGGTCTCCAGATGTATTAAAGATGCTAACTTACATGTATGCGATTTCGATCCATTCAATGTATAGAAGTATTAGAATATGGCAATGTATTTGCTAATATTATTTGCATAATCCTTATACACATTGGTAGTATGAATCAACTCCTTTCCCTAATATTTTATAGTATTAATTCTTGTAAATTAATTATTGTAATCTATGTTCTTTATTTTGTTGTTAACTAAAGTATTTAATTTGTACCATACTTGTTCATTTTAATGTATTAATTGTATCACTGTGCTGGACTTTCATTCGCCAATGGATGTTGTCCAACATATAAATATAAATAAATAAATACATAAATAAATAAAGAAATCTATTATTATTATTATTATTATTATTATTATTATTATTATTATTATTATTATTATTATTATTATTATTATTAACTCTCCAAGAGCAACAGTAACAAATATAAATGACACTAGAGAGGAAATTAAACGCAGAATAAATATGGGAAATGCTTGTTATTATTCGGTTGAGAAGCTCTTATCATCCAGTCTGCTGTCAAAAAATCTGAAAGTTACAATTTATAAAACAGTTATATTACCGGTTCTTCTGTATGGTTGTGAAACTTGGACTCTCAGTTTGAGAGAGGAACAGAGATTAAGGGTGTTTGAGAATAAGTTGCTTAGGAAAATATTTGGGGCTAAGGGGATGAAGTTGCAGGAGAATAGAGAAAGTTACACAACACAGAACTGCACGCATTGTATTCTTCACCTGACATAATTAGGAACATTAAATCCAGACGTTTGAGATGGGCAGGACATGTAGCACGTATGGGCGAATCCAGAAATGCATATAGAGTGTTAGTTGGGAGACCGGAGGGAAAAGGACCTTTAGGGAGGCCGAGACGTAGATGGGAGGATAATATTAAAATGGATTTGAGGGAGGTGGGGTATGATGATAGAGACTGGATTAATCTTGCATAGGATAGGGACCGCTGGCGGGCTTATGTGAGGGCGGCAATGGACCTCCGGGTTCCTTAAAAGCCATTTGTAAGTAAGTATTATTAACTCTCATATTACTTCTTGTGTTTACGATTTAAACAAATTTTACGAATGATTTGGGGCGCTATGAAATAATATGTATAAAAAGGACTTAAGTTACAAATGGATTTTAGAGAACCCGGAGGTTCCAACATGTCTTCACACTGAAATTACTGAGTTTACGTGGAGTCGGTTGCTGAAACAAATGAATCTTTGAATAGAAACAAGGAAAAGGAACTTGAATTGGATGAGGGTATTTTGTTCACATATGGATCTAAAACTTTTTAAAACGGTCAGTGGGATCACAAGATTGTATTTTATATATATATCGTTCCCCACGATTGTGGTATCACTGTCTTACAGAGCTTCCTATGTACCTACTCAATAAAATTGCGTCCTTTTGTGATAGAAGGGAAGGTTGCTGTGTTCAAGGCATAACAAAGTAGGCTACAACTGAAACATCAAATAGAGCAGCTACGGAACAAACAACAAAATTAAGCAGAAATAGAATGAACGCAACAATAGGCCTACAGCAAACGAAACGCATTACATAATACTCTGTTGAAGACACGTACGAACTGAAATACAGAGCACGGCAATACGGCATAGACCCTAATAGAATAGGAGATGTACGATGTACTGTATAAGAAAAGTAGTGCACAGTAATGGTGCATGTATGTAACGTGGATTCAATTTTCCATCATATACATTAAAGTCTCTCTTGTACAGAGGAAAATAATATTCGTACTCTTTACACAAAGAGCTCAGCTCTTTGTTACCTCTGAATATTACCCCTTTTTATCCCCAGCCCGTATGAAGTAAGTCCTTTGTTTATATCAGTTTATGAATACAAAGCATTATGAGATGCTTCATGTGCATGGAAATCTTAATGTACTAGCTAAAGGACACAAGTTGATACTGTAAATTGTGTGAAATGCTGGTCATACGAGTATAATAAATATGTCAACCATTTTTGAAATGCTGACTCCAGAAAATGTAAATCGGGTGAAGGTTACTTATGCACAGGCTTAGAGACTTTAGACCCGATAGATGAAAACAGAGCGATTTCAAGTTGGATAGCTGGACTGTAGTGGGAGGGGGCAGTGATGGTAGCGACCTACCTGTCGTCCCATGTGC
Source organism: Periplaneta americana (assembly GCF_040183065.1). Taxonomy (NCBI): domain Eukaryota; kingdom Metazoa; phylum Arthropoda; class Insecta; order Blattodea; family Blattidae; genus Periplaneta; species Periplaneta americana. The sequence continues at coordinate 140,093,952 of NC_091127.1, forward strand.
TTTATTTACTCAGTCATACTCATAAGGCAGGATGAGGAGGTACTGTTCCGATAATAAAAACAGTCCCGTACACCTAGTTCACTTTATCAGAAGAGAGGACAGAAGATAGCTAGTAGTCTAGTTTTGATCTGTACATGTGGTTATCTATGTGATTAGTCTAAGAATATATGCGATATTCTGTGACATAAAAGACATGCTAGCAGGGAAGAAGTCTACGGACACTGCTGGGGTAGCGAAGATAGATTTCAATGACTAAGTGTTTTTTCGTTTTGCATTCATTACATCATCCACACCTGTGGAGTAACGGTTAGCGCGTCTGGCCGCGAAACCAGGTGGCCCGGGTTCGATTCCCGGTCGGGGCAAGTTACCAGGTTGAGATTTTTTCCGGGCTTTTCCCCCTCAACCTAATATGAACAAATGCTGGATAATTTTCGGTGCTGGACCCCGGACTCATTTCACTGGCATTATCATCTTCATCTCATTCACACGCTAAATCAAGTAAGATGTTGATAAAGCGTCGTAAAATAACCTACTAAAATAAATCCATTACATCATGTGATGTAGAGCGGAGCTTCTCCCAATATAAACTTTGCCTTGCCGACTACCGAAGAAAGTTTAGTTTTGAGGGCTTCAGAATGTGTGTCGTAGTAGGCTACATTGTAACAGTACCATGTATTGTACTTCATAAGTTGTGTATGCTGTGTAGAATTATTATGTATGTTGAGTAAGTATTGCACTTGTGCTTATGACAGAAGCCGAAAAGAAGAGCATATTAATTAATTTTGAAAATTTCGCATGATAGGTTTTTTTTATTTACATCTATGTAAATATTAATTTTTTGGTCCTATAGAATTTTTCTCCTCTAACAATCATTTTATTTTAATGTTTGATAAATTAGTTGCCTTTTTTGGAACGTCACTGTACAGTACCAACAGACTGGACTGAATTTGGTTTCATGTACACATGTCTCTTCTTCTGCCGACTCCAACACAATGAAAAAGCTGCCTATAGTACGGACGTAGTAAACTTATTCTATCGGGTCCAAAATCTCGATGTCTGCTTATGCACATGACGCAAGAGGATATTGGTGAAATACTTTAAAAATGAGTAGGAGTTATAGTATAGAGTAATGAAAATTGGATGTGGTCACTCGGAGAGCTGTATGCTCATCCAGATAACCCAAAATACATACCTTACTTATAAGTACCTATACCAAAATCATCGTGTGTGAATGAACACCGCCATATTTCTTGAATGTGACGTAATTTGAGGGAGGCAATATAGAAGTTTTAGTGTCGCCGATACCACTTACATAATACTATAGTCGGACCATCGGATCTGTGCCCCCGTAAGATATGCGAACTGAACCCTAATTCCTTCTCAGCCTCTGTAATTCATTTCTCTCCCTGCATTCCTATCTCTCTCTTTTCTGTCTCTCTCTCCCTTTCCGTCTCCCACTACTAACAATTTTGGCCTTCTTGCGGGACAGTTTACAATATTTGCACTTGCAGTCCAGTGTTGTCAACTCAACATGAATACTGTAGCACGGAGTGGCGAAAGAAATATTATTAAGCAAGTACGTAATAGCATTTTGCGATGAAGAGAAACAAACAGATCAATATCTGTTTCTATAAATCAGGAATGAAAAGAGCAACTGATATCACAGGTGAGGCTTATTTTATTTCAATTGATTGCATACTAAAGTTACTTACTTAACTAATACTAATAATACAACTTTTTATGCAATTTATAGACAGGTCAGAACTCCTAATAAAGAAAATCAGGAGAGAGGGAGTCTGTGGAGGAGATGAAAAGCTAGAATCACCAGAGAAGAACAGACCAAGGGAACTTTTAATTATTGTAGCTGATATGAACCGATGTATTTTAAGAAGAAAGATACAAGAATGTTATACCGTTCAGAAAGACGTTTCAACTTTCAAGAAATTACTGAAGCTTGCGAGAGAAGTATTAATTTCCAAAGTTGGAGAGAAAAAGTACGGAAAGAGATTCGAGACATGGAATTTAGGTTTAAAAAATGTAGAAATACCAGATGTATTTTGATTGAAAGAAATAATATTGTAGCATGGAGGATCAGTTATTTATGACATCGTTTGACGGAAGTTTGGCAACATCCCTATTCGGCAAGGTTCGTGGCCTGCTGTTTAACGTGGTGAGAGGAAAGCGAATGGAGTGAGTACAGGCGTTAACTTTTCCAAGAACGACGACAGCGCTTAAGGGGCACAGATCCGATGGTCCGACAATACACACCTAATCTTACCTAACCTCTCACATAATACTACACACCTAATCAAACCTAACCTAACTCATGGCATAATACACACCTAGTCTAATATAACCTAACCTAACCTAACCTAACCTAAACTGTCACAATATTACAAATCTTTAGTAACGTCCCTTAAGTTCAGTATTATTTCGTAGGCAAATGTTGTCCTCTCTACTATTATATGCCATGTCGGAACCCACCTATAATCTTTTCGCTGTAAGAAAATCCTAATATAAACAATAGCACGTGACTGAAATGAAGCTTCATTGGCCACTGTTTGGCGTCATAGATTTTCAGTACGTGATTCCGCCCACTGTAGTAAATTCTGTTTCATGTTAAACATTTCCCGTTACTCATCAAGTAGATCTAACCTCATTACTATCCATTAGTTTGCTTAGGAAACGTTTACTTTATAATTAGTGCAATTAAATTATTTTAAACTTACGTGTAAGGTCAATCACTGTCGGACAAAGGAGTTATTCCTTCCAGGATGCAGAAGCCATACTTCAGTATCACGTGCTTACGTGAACAACTACGAGCTCAAGTGACGCAAACTTGTTACAAGAACAGATTACCTCGGTATTACTGTTGATATTCATCCGCGTTCATAGTAAATAACAAAATATGAAAGTAGCTTTCCTTTTACATTGTGTTTTACATATAAGTGAGGTTATATTTTTCATCGTATATAGCTAGAATTAAATTTTTTATTTTCAAATAATACAAGAATATGGTTTCCAAATACGGAACTATATTTTCCTGCGTTTTGTGAGTGTTTCGACTGGGAGCCAATCACGGGTATGACAGCAACGTGCTTGTGTTTACACACATTTGTTAATATTATATATTGTGGATAATTTTACGAATTTCTTTTTTAAAAGCTTCAATTTTGAAACATTTCAAATTTGGAAAATGATTTGTAATTGTATTATAACGTCTTGGGGCGAAACTAGCACCATGTTTAAGAGCTGCACTTGTATGACATTTAGGCTCAACTAATGGGAAAGTAGACTTTTGTCTTTTTATTCAAAATCAAAAGTAGACATAAAGCTTTCTTAGGTACTTCATTTCTTAATTTTGCAAAGGCTTGAATTTTAAATTTAACTTAATTATGTTAAATATTAATATCATATATAATTTTTAACCAATGACTGGTACTTGATCTACATCAAGGGTCATTCACCCATATGAAGCCAGTTATGTACACCAGGGGCTTGTCCAACACAAGTTATAAAATGGGGTATACCGGGGATCGGATCCGGATCTACAGGATTAGAAGTCTAGCTCTCTAGCCGCGAGACCGCATTGGCGGCTTACTATCATATATTACTTCATTAATTACATGAATGTAATTCTAGAAAACGTAAAACGTAGTCTGTTGGCTCTAATAATGTAAAACGTGAAACCATTATTCTTACTAAAAAATGTTACGCTATGAATTAATCATGTACGACACGCAAACGGTAGAATGAATGCACCATAATTCATAACATACAACACATTGTAACACGACTAACATAACAGATACAATGCAACAGACGCATCACATTGTAAACAATATGGACATAATACAATGCATGCGAACACAAACATGAGCGGCATAATACAGCATTATAATGGATTTGCTAAAATGTAAACAAACAATACAGGGTACAATTAAGTCGCATAATGCAACACAGGGAATAACACGATGCAACACATAACACAGGGATGAACATGATAGAATATAACACACATTAAGGAAACGAAATGCAGTACGCGAAATAATATACGTACAAGAATATCTTAATATATAACATTGGATGTGGGTATGTATATATGTATGTATGTTCTCTATACAAATCTACACGCTTTGACCTATACGTGCCAAAGTTTGCACATTTAACTTCATAACCAGGAGAAGAACATAGGCTACATTAAAATTATGCAAATGGAAGTTAAATTAATTAAAATTATAAAAAATAAAAACAAATAGATCAAAATATTCATGCATTATATTAAAATGCAAAATCTTCTACAGTCAATTGTTTTTTATTATTGTCTGTTTTATTTAACATCGACTTTCACGAGGCCATGGAAATTTTAACACGAAATTAAATTACATTGTTGTTACACATCATGAAGGCTAAAACTAGATAATTCATGGAATAAATATCTTTACGCAGTGCAGGATCGTATTATGAGTTCCTCGATGCACTTCTGTAGATAATGCGCAGACTGTTTTATACAACTGAATTCCAGAATTCTTTGAAACTACAAGGATTGCTACCACATAATTTACTTAATATTGAATAACCAATAGTACTATTGCGAAATATTAACCCATCAAAATTATGCACGAATAAGAATTAGTGTGAAAAACTCATACGAAACGTAATAGAATTAGCAATATTAACTGCAAAAATGAAAGGAGATGTTTTTATTCCTCGTATTGCTAGGATATTAATTTAATTTTAAGCAACTGCAATTTCAATGCCACTAGCAATTTGTAATGGCCATATTAAAATGAAGCTCAAGGACATTCGTTCAAAGTTGCAAACATTAGCTTAAAAACTGCGTGTTTTTCACATCCTCAACTATATTTCATACAAAGAAGTGAAAAAAAAAAGATTTTACACATATCAATAAGGAATTCAACGATACTTTTGTCATGTTGATAATGTAGTATGTGAATGTACGTACATAAGCCCACTTAAAATAACACTGTATTAATTCTCAAAATATTGTTATTCACGTCCGAAAATGTGTTGCTGCGAAATTATATCTGTATAATCACGTTGCAAATTTAGTATGTTAAGCGTTGTGGAAATAAAAATCTCTTAATTTCTAAACTACCGGTAGGCCTATATGTTTCTCAGAATATTAGTCTTTATGTTAAAAAACGACATTGCGAGTTTATATTGTATCTGTATTCTGTGTATAAAATTAGAATTAATATAATATGTTCTGAATTTATGAGATACAGTTTCAAGTTATATTACAAAAAAAAACTGGGTATGATATAAGTGGGTGCAGAGCGGTCAAGAAGTAAAAAATCTTCCAATATAAATTAAATTATATAGGTATATTGGTTCGATGCTGAAACTGATCAGAAAGAGGAAAAGGAATCATACTTTGTTTATAGTTTGATTTTTCTATTACTTACTAAATAGATAGATAGATGGATGGATGGATGGATGGATGGATGGATGGATGGATGGATGGATGGATGGATGGATGGATGGATGGGTGGGTGGGTGGGTGGGTGGATGGATGGATGGATGGATGGATAGAAAACAACAGTTTAAAGTCATTCACATGATGAAATGTTTTCTCTTCGGTGCCTGATTTACAACCCTGAGTTAACCCTGGCAGACTTTTGGCTAAGGAGTTCATTAATTCATGTAAGTGACGTTAAGTAAAGATTCATCTTCATGGGCGAGGAAAGCTTAGTAAAGAAATTCGTTTTGGTTGTTTATAATTAGGTTTCCGAGATTTCCGAAAATTTAATAACCAGTTTAATTAAAAATTGAAGCAGAAAGGAAAACCCGGTCAACGCCGGGTGCTTTCAGCTAGTAATTTATAAGGAGGCATTGAGAATAATATTTTTAGCTTTGGTACAATCATTAATACAATATGGTATAATAAATTGGGGTGGAGTAGCATCATCTGTACTTAATCCATTAATTTTATTACATAGAAGATTAATAAAAATTTGTCTGACCAAAAATATGGATTGTCCAACAAATTTAATTTATACAGATTTTAATGTATTAACTATTGAAGAAATTTATAAATATAATTTACTAACTTACTGCCACAGAAATCAAATAAAACATAAACCTAATCGACATGAATATCGTACTCTAAGACAAAAGTCCACTTTCCCATTAATTGAGCCTAAATGTCATACAAGTGCAGCTCTTAATCATGGTGCTAGTTTCGGTCCAAGACTTTATAATAAAATTACAAACCATTTTCCAAATTTGAAATATTTTAAAATTGAAGCTTTTAAAAAAGAGATTTGTAAAATTATCCATGATGCATAATATTAACAAATGTATTTTTTACCTTTTATTTCTGTCGACTATATTCATGTTTTTATTAAATATCACTGGCTTCTGTCGGATTGTCAATTTATATTAAATATGTATTTTTCTCTCTTTTTCTCTTTCTCCTTTATTCTTGCTCTTGTGTTGTATTTATTGGTTTGAATTAAGTTACTTTCTGTGTCTAGTAAACTGTTCTTGTAAATTTTATGTTATATTATTGACTAAGGCCACACCGTACACGAGCCTGGCTCTTACGGTAGTGGCTAGAAATATTTTTGATTTATAGATTTAATTTGTACTCGCTAGCTAGTTAAATAAATAAATAAATAAATATAGGCATTAATATACACACAAGAAAGCAAATTCGAAATATAGATAGAATATATTACATAAAATAAAATAAATAAATTACAACAAAGCAAGAGATGAAACATAACATATTCATATTTTACAAAGCGTAACTGAAGACGTGATGCGGTAGAATACAGTAGAAGCATCACGCAAAAATTAAAGACAAAAGAGAACAAAAAATGATGGCTTGAAGACCGGAAATTATGCATCAACCCTCACCGTAACGAGGTGTAGATTATAAAATAATTTTTCCTTTATAAACACACACACTCTCTATATCTTTCTCCCCTTCCCATTCCCTTCCCTCCCCCCCTCTCTCTTTTCTCTTCCCCCCCCCCTCTGTAATTTATATTTAAGAAAAATTGTTACAAACTATATGCTGTGGATTGAGAGCTGAGGATTACATTCTTCCACAGTAGCAGCTTTGCATGAGAAAGGCTAGGAAAAAGACTAATATAATATTAAAGGAAAATGAAAGTTATTAATATTGTTCATTACGGACATAATAACGGAGATAGGCCTACTCTCTATACCTGAACAGTATCAATGCTTTGAAGAATAACGTATCATACTACAGTATAAATTTGTTGTGTAATAGTCTATGTGACTTTTAGTCTCAGATTCACGAATTTAATTTCTGTTCGAAGGTGATCAATATTGTAGAGAAATCCTTAGTAAACATACTTACTTACAAATGGCTTTTAAGGAACCCGCAGGTTCTTTGCGTCCTCACATAAGCCGCCATTGGTCCCTATCCTGTGCAAGATAAATCCAGTCTCTATCATCATATCCCACCTCCCTCAAATCCATTTCAATATTATCCTCCCACCTGCGTCTCGGCCTCTGTGAAGGGAGACGTGGTCTCAAAAAACTTGAGAACTCCTGATCTATGACGTTTACATTCTTCAAATGCTGCTTGTTAACTCTCCGGAACTATACGATAAAATTGCATTAACAAAGAATATTGATCAGAAAAACTGTTTTTAATTTTACATGCTTTGAACATCATAAGGAATTCACCCGAGATTGCTGGAAAAGGAAACTATAAAAATAACGATTTTTAGTTGCATGTTACTTCGTATGATTCCATCAGAATATAGGACTAGACAAATTAGTTAAAATATAACACAAGGAGAATCTGCTTGATGCAGCTACTCTCTAACCACCTGCTGTGCGTTAAGATTGTTTAATAATTCTATTCCCTTGTCTAGTCGGGCGTGAGCTTATGACTAATGTAATATTTAAAACTTGCTACGCGTCTAATTGAGAGTTTATGAATAAAGAGGGAGAGAGAGAGAAAGACGGCTTTGTTTTGTTGCTTAAAATTCACTTCGCAGAGAAGCATTAATCTGGAGCCAGGAAATAACAGACACAAAAAACAGCAAATGCATTATTAATTAAATCTGCGACAGACATCGCGTCTGCATTAAACATTTAATTTAAAACTCCGTCTTCATAAAGGTAACTCTTTTAGCAGTCTACTCAAACAAGTACAGTTTAATAGTAAAGAGGAATAACAGCGAAGTGTATCGTTTCAATATGAAAACGGAATGTATAATTAGGAAAGTGAACCTCCAGTTTTAGTGAATTGTTTTGCTTATAAATCGTAATTAATCTTCTTCCGTAATCCTGGTAAAATGCCAGTTTTTAATTTTTGCTCTTGCTGTGTAGAACTGTGAGAGATTGTTTAGACTAAAGAGAAAGCTTTTAATTCTCGGAACAATTTGACGCACATGGGCTACAACTCGACTGTCTATGCTAGAATCCTGATTTCAAATCGCTTCGTATCAAAATCAATTTTGTGGTTCAATCAAAATAGTTTAAACTTGATTTCTCGTTTCCCAATAATAACGAAAATAGTGGAAGTTTGTAGAGAGAAAATCATAAAACGAATTTGCAGGTTAGCTACCTAAACATGGAATCTCAAGACTGATGGAATAGCTTTGTGAACTCCAAGGCTTCTGACCAGTATTCTCACTCGTTTGTACTGTAAAACATGAAAGCTAAAGGAGTTGAGATAATTATGAAGGGAAGGGAGCTGAGTATTGATATTGATATTTATTTAATGTCTGTTAGCAAATAAATTGCAATGACATAGTCCCTTATTTCTAAATTAAAATTAAAAGCATATAAAATGAGGCTTAAAAGAGTCATCAATATTATAAAATGCTTCATACAATTTTCTTAAAATTCTGACTATAAATACTTGTTACATCAACTGGAAGATAATTATATAATTTAAAAGACATAATATGAGGTTCTTACCTGTTATGGAAAGTCTGCATTTAGATACATATACACAATTTTTCATTATTCCTAGTGCTATAGACCTGGATTTCATTATTGTATTTCATTAAGTTTAAATATATTGTTGCATATATTAATAGCTACATATATAAAGACTAGTTTCGGTAATAATTTCTTCTTTAATAGATCGTTAATAGATAAAGGTCTACAGTGGGCAGTCAACTTAGAATTTGTTAATAATGTGATAGTCCTCTTTTGAATAACAAACACTTTGCCAATGTGAGCATCATTTTCCCAAAGTAATGAACCATAGAAGACATAAAACTTTATAATCCACAAGGGAGAAAGCCTTGTCAGTAAATGTTGATCGCATAATACTTAGTCTTTATTCTTAGGTCATTTGTAGATCTCCACCGCGCCTTGTCGTTTATCGACATTGCTGTAACACTGTTCAACTTTAAACCCGAAACCTAGACATGTTTTCTTCGTTAGGTTCTTGCGATATTCGCGACCACTTTTCACATAAAATTTATTCTTCGGAAAGTGAACATTTATTCGTTTATATGTAATACCTTAAAAACCCGCAACTTCCTTCTTTCGATATATTGGTAGACTACCGCTTCGAAATGTTCTGTTTATGTATAGATACGGATATTAAATTTAGAGCTCTCTTATTGTTCAAGTTTCGCTTACAACACACTGCGTATGTGCAGTAAACAAGAGCTCCTGTACAGTTTCAGAAAAAAATAAATGGGCCGCCTAATTTTACCAAGTTCTAGATACAGCGCATTGCGCATGTGCAGTAAACAAGATCTCCTGTGGACAGTCTTGCGAAGTTTGTTGCCTACATACAGGAGGACAGCCACCATAGATACCTGTGAAGGAAAGTTTGAGTATAAATAAAGCTGCGAATGAAGTAAACGTGAGAGGAGTTCGAGGCAGAGGAAAATATCAGATGATAGACGACATCAAAATATATGGATCATATGCGGAGACAAGGAGGAAGGCAGAAAATAGTAAAGACTGAAGAATGCTGGGTTTCCAGTGAAAGACCTGCCCTTGGGCAGAAAATTATGAATGAATGTTATGAAGTAAACCAAATGAATGAAAATTTCAGAGTTTTTCCGATAAAGAGTGTGTTTTTTGAGTAGACTAAGGTAACAATCAATGGCGATTTATTCAAAGGAGATTATATTTAGACTTCATTGTTTGGGATCTGCCTTCGCCTTCATATAACCTATTAAATTTGAGGACAGAGATTTATTTTACTTGTTAAAACCGCTCTCGTTTTGTTCACCTGAAGACGAAGGCAGTACCAACCTTTAAAATGTCGTGAATTCCTCTATTCGTCACAAGCAATGGAAAAAGTCCAAGCCTCAATACATCACTGAATAAAATAGCTCTCAAAGTTTCGAACACAAAACAGACTCATGATTTGCTCATCGTGCCGCACGGCGCTGGCCAGGATAATGTTTCACCTCATTCAATTCTTTATGAAAAGCAGAACAGAAAACTGGAATATTATTTCGAATACTGTGGACAGAAGAGGCACACTTTTTACTTTCATCGGTGGAGTAACTGCTCTTAAGGTGCATTTACAAGTTTCAGCTTTTCTTTCAACTTGCATTCAAGCAATACATACAAGATTGATATTTAATATTAATTAATTGATATACAGGTGAGTAAAAAGTATGGAACAATGTTTATAACTTTTATATTTCTAATTTTATGAAGAAACTGTTTATACAAAAGTTGTAGGGTATCAAAGAAGGAACATTTTGAACATGTTTTCAAATACTACGCGTTTCATTTATAAAGGTTGTGCCAATGAGCCTGTTTTTTTTAAATGACACCATGTACTTCTTTCCCCATTTTTGGATCCCTCAGGTTTCAGTACGTACAAAATCAAATTTTGTTTTGCCAATTATAAACTATTGTTTTGTAAAAAAATTATCTCTTTTGATGACAGTGTATGTGCACTGAACAAAGGGAATTTTTAATGCTTCACAGTCAAATGTTATTGAGAAGTGGAGAATGTTGTTGAGGGAAACGACATTGGAGGGTTGAATTTGGAACACAACCACCAACAAGGTTAACTATCACTAGAATCCGAGACGAATTTAAAGTCGACGGAACGGTGCAAGATGCGTTGAAAGGGCGGTGCAGAAGAGATGCAGAAAAGAGAGAAGTTCCATCGATAACGAGTGTTGATGCAGTCATGCAGGCTTTTGCGCAATCCCTAAAGGAGTCAATGAGGCAATGTTCTCGTGAGATTGGTATCAGCAAATCCAGTGTTCATCGAATTTTGTGAGTTCTAAAATGAAGCCTTATATTCCGAGACTTGTCCACGCGTTAAATGAGGACAACACAGATAGGTGACTGGAATTTTGTGAGTGGTTCTTGAACATGTGTGATGAAAGAGAAGATTTTCAAGACTTGTTTGTTTGGTCAGATGAAGCCACATTTAAAGTTAACTAGTACGAAAGTGTCTTTGCTCACTCGTTTCAAAATTTCGGACTTGCCTAACTTGTAGTCTGTAAACGTCTCACTCGTACACAAAAGTATCAGTTTCTGTCCTGCTTACGTAAAAAACTATAAAAATAGAAATTCAGCATAATTTTTGACTTCATTTGTTGCCTTTGCAATGATTTATTATTTTTGTCAATATCGAACAAAATGTAACATAGTGAGAGTGATAATAGTGGTAATTTTGCTAGTTGTAGAGATGGTGGAATAATAATTTCAGGTCATATGTGAATTAGTTCTTTAGACTTTGAATTTTAGTACCTCACCGTTAACACAACCTCGGCCATTCTGGTTTATAAATTTATGTGATATTACTAGGACACAGATGCGAGAAAAATACTATATAAGCGAGATTAAAGTATAGCTGCAAACGATTTAGTTGTGTGCTATATGTGGCATTGTTGAACATATCTACTGGCAAACAGTACCTAAACAGTGGAGTTACGAAAATCCGTTTACCTCGCAGATCCGTAAATGAGCTTTAAACTGCCACATTTCAACGGTAAAAATAAATATCAATTTTAAATTACATTTAAATTAGTAAACAAAAATATGGCTATAGGGTATTGGAAACCTTTTCCAAACAACATCGGAAATGATTACAACGCCGTTACCTCATTCATTTGATTTGTTGACTGTAGGGCAAATCGGTGTAAAGGTCTGTGCAACCTATTAATTCATACCGTCTCGCTTGGAAGGGGGATCATTCATGATTAAAGCGGGTAATGAATACTTCAATGTATTAATAATAATGATACTAACATTATCAATATTCTTACATGAACTAAATATTACTTATACAAAGCCTTTCCTGGCTCCAGTGTTGCCAACCTGTTCAGAGTAAAAATCACTAAAATACTTCCCCTTTTCCCCCTAGATTCGAATAAAAAATCCCTAATTTCAAAATATAATTTCAGCTTAAGATTGAACAGTAAGCTTCATTCACAGAACTTATAATAACAAACAGAACACAATTAAACGGTCAATATAAGCATTTAATAGACTATTTTTACTCTCATTAGCCCCATTTTCATTCTCTTGTTCTCCTTTTCGAAGTCCTTCACACTTCTACACTTACCTACCTTGCCTCCCGTTTCAGTTACCTGTCATTATATCATAATCTCTTCACACGCACGCAAAATAGCCGCATACTAGCCATACCAACACATAAGACATCATCGTATTAATCATCATACACAATCTCGCTCTCGCGCTTGTGGAATACCCTACCCAGTGACATCAGAAACTGTCGGAATTTAGTAGCGTTCAAAAGCAAGCTTATTAAGCATTTTCTTACTGCGTAGCGTAGGTTTAATTTTTACTTAATAAAAGAAATGCTTCTCTCTTCTTAACTTTTACAATAAACTGACTAGCTTTTATTAATCAGTTAATCTTTTAGTACTTTGATTTTTATTGTATTTGTAATTTAATATTAATTGTAATTATAATTGTAATTGTATTCTTAATATTGTAGTTGTAATCCCCTGGTAGAGGAGAAGAGAAGGCCTGATGGCCTTATCTCTACCAGGTTAAATAAATAAATAAGTAAATAAATAAATAAATAACATACCATGAACCAAAGGGAATTTATAAGTTATTTCAAGAGTATCTCTAATGTCTCTCTCTTCACTATAAATTTGTGGAATTATGAAACATTAAGTCTGGTCATACAGAGGAAACATTTTATATGAAACGATAATTTCTTTAGTTTTAAATATAATATTAATTTTGTTAGCAGATTGCCAGTAGGCTTACTTATGCATACAAATTTAATCCACATTTTCTTATTTAATCTTAAATACAGTACCGTATATTATTTGAATAAGTAACAAATCACAAAGTCACTTCACCATAATCTCAATCCGCTTCTCCCGGATATCTGAGTAGTATTAATGAACTGAACACAACCAATACAGTTTCTCCCTAAGGAAGTTCAGTAGAGGAAAGGGAAAGTATCAACTTACAAGTACTCGTGCAACTGCCTCATCCAATCACCTTCCTACGAGAAAACGTTACGAGTAAAGAAACCGAGGAACCGTCACACGAACTCTGGTGTCACCATTCTTTCTCTTATAGTAATGAGGAATGTGATAAAAAATGGAAAGTCGCATTTTATTTTTTTTAGTAAATATAATTCATTTATTCTTATTCTTCATTTCTTATTCTCTCCGTCCATTTCACACGCTCCATTCTTCACCATATTCACGTTTCAAATGCTTCTATTCGCATCTCTTCAGTTCTTATTCTGTCCTTCCATTTCACACGCTCCATTCTTCTCCATATCCAAATTTCAAATGCTTCTATTCGCGTCTCTTCGCTTCGTTGCTATGTCCACGTTACTGCCCTGTACAATACCTAACTCCACACAAAGGATTTCACTAGTCTCTTCCTTAGTTCTTTCTCTATAGGTCCACAGAAGATGCTCCTTTTCCTAATAAAAGCTTCCTTCGCCATTGCTGTCTTTCTTTTTACTTTCTGACAACAGCTCATGTTACTGCTTACAATATTCCGCAGTATTTGAAGCTGTCCACTTGTTCTTACTGCCTCATTTCGATTTCACACGTTTACCTTCTTTATTTTTCGTCCCATAACCATGATCTTCCTCTTCTTTGCATTTATCTACATCGCATACTGCTTACAGTAGTCATTGGATTATAGTGAGTTCTATTTAGTGAGAAATATAGAGAATTTTATTAACGGAAACTGCAAATATTGGCCACTTTTCGAACATTAATATGAGTTGTTGTATTCTCTGTCAACTTTTCTGTTAATTGATTCTAAAATCAGAGTAGACTTGGTAATGACGTAGTTATATTAGTATTACTATTTAAATTCATGTTGGAAAAAGCAGTATCACTCAGTTTTTATAATTCTGCCGCATAAAAGTTTACGTGTTATAGAATGTTACGTCGATTTAGTTAAAATGACCTGGTTTTGTCTATATGGCAGACGAAAGTTTAAATTTGTTAATTAATGAATCAGATAAATGTCACAGTTCAAATTAGACCTTGAGGCCTAAACTCTGCATAGACATATGATTAAACTCCAGGGACATCATTTTGTTTTTTACTAACATTTCTAATATAATCTGACTATACCTTTGGATTAACGGCTGAGAACCAGAAACCCTGTTTATTACCACCTTCCACGACCGGAGTTTGATGATACTGTTGTAAAACACAAACAAATCACATTACGAGGTGTAGGAGCGAAGAAAATTAGTGCAGCCACTTACGTACCTAAACTGGGAAATATTACGTTTTTGAGTTTAATAATTTTCGTTACGCTTTTATTTAATAAAAATACAATACAGTATTAACAATAAGCTTAAATGTTTTTACTCACGAACTGAGCTATCCATGCGGACATGTTCATTATGCATATTATACCAGACTGAATTTAAATTGAAAAATAATCATAATATAGATATATGAACACATATTTTAAAAGGGTGGTCGTTCATTTCGATAGAGATTTCAGTTCTTCTGTGCATATTATCACACTATAGTCTATTCTACCTAATTCCAATTTCCGATTTCCAGTAACTCATGTTGTAATAATTCTGTATGTATTCTATAACAGAGTACCTTACGTACTGTAAATTTAGCCTTTACTTCTGCCCGATCCGCAAAGGTAAATTTACTCAGACATGCTGTCTACTGTCCGTCCAAGTGGTTATGTCGCAGGGTCGTGACAGTTAATTATTTAAGGGAATGAACAGGTGAAATATTCAAATTATGCATTTGTGATGCTAATGGACTGAAATTTTTACCACAGAGTGCTGATATGTATTTAAAACATCCCTATAAATTTCATCAATGTATCTTAATTAGTTTTGAAGAAATTAATTATTTACCAATTAATGCTAATTGATATTTTAAAAAATGCTGCATGATGAACGCTTAACATTAACATTTAAAAAAATATAGAACAGTTCCTCTAACAATAATAAAACATCTATCACATGATTTTTAGTTAGCACTTCTTAGTTACTGAGAAAAAAATTCAAAACTGGGTGAGTGCCAATTTAAAGAAAAAAATTAATTTCATGCATCTTAATTTATATCTTGGCAAATAATAAATATTTAAAAAATCCATGTGACAGTCTTTTTCCTTTAGGTAATGTGGGCTTGTGGTAAAAATTTCATCACTATTGGTTAAGAAATGCATCATATGGAGCAATTTGAACATGTTAAAATGTAATAAAATTTAAAAGGGAGAAAATCAAGTTTTAAAGTACAACACTATGTTTGAGGACCTTTTATTTAAGTTATTTTAAACAGTTGTATAATATTACGTAGACGTCCAATTCGTAACAGAACATATTTTCAAAACAGGGCTATGACATCTCAGCAAAAGCGGGTGAGGAAAATTGGGATGCGACGTAAGCAAAAGGACGCACATTACCTGTACGAAAATATGATTAAGTAATGAATGCCCTTTTTTCACTGGAAAATGCAACCATATTTCTGGAATGTACTATATTCCGTCCTTCGCAAGTCTCTCGTGGCTCCGACTTAAAGAACGTAGAACTTTACACTCTTTGTCTTTACTCTTTCGAATTCTGCACACTTCAACACCAAATTACCTTTCGTCTCGTTTCTCTTATCTATACTCTAACCACGACGTAAATACCAGATCACTTATCTGTGGCACGCTAAGTATACCTCTTCATAGAACATCTTGTTATTCATCATCTTTTACAATATCCACCTCGCGTCAATGGAATTCCTTGTCACAAAGTATTAGGGGCTGCAAGACAATAAACACCTTTAAGAACAGCTTAAAAGATAACCTTATTAGCATTTCACTCCAATCATACTGATTTAAACTATCACTGACTACATTGTTACTTTTTTGTTTAGACATCATCCTGATTGTGCTGTATTTTAATTGTCTCGTAATAATCTCTTTCTATTATCTAATATTATTTGAAATATATTAACATTCTATGTATTTTAGCTTAATTCTGCTACACAGTCTATTTCAGTGTTTAATTAATAGTTCATAGTATTTTGTTGTTTAATTTGTAAATAACTTTTGTATACATGTAACTCTCATCTAAATCAAATTGTTGAATTCTTTGTAAGTTCATGCATATGTATATACACTTTTTGCTGGTTGAGTGGAAGAGAAGGCCTTACGGCCTTAACTCTGCCAGCTAAAATAAATCATTATTATTATTATTATTATTATTATTATTATTATTATTATTATTATATTCAGTCACTCAATACTGTTTACTGTGACCGTAAGACACTTTGCAAATGCGGCCTTGGTTCTGTGCGGAAGATGGGTGGAAGTTCACTAGTAGAAGAGGTGGGAGTGAAGTACATTAAAAAACCCAGGTACAATAAAAATTGAAGTAAAAATATAATTATGTTCCTGTGTATAGTCCGGATCAGCTTACTTCATACCCTAAGGGTGAAACCTAACCATTTTTCCTCCATTACTACATATGCTAGTGGATTGTGGTGATCTTCTAGTTTGCAGGTTGAATTTTCTTTTGCCAACTTCGTTTCGAATTTCGATACTGACAAATACTACAAATGGTAGTGATTTTGTAACTGGTATGTTGGCAGCTGAGACAAATATCGATGATATTTGTCGGTACTGGAGTTCCATTAAATTAAAATTGTACTAGATTTCTGAGCCGGTTAATGGAAGCTAGTGAAATTTGAACATAAGTTACTAATAATTAATTAATATCAGTATTAATATTAATACATAATAGTTGTTTTATGTGTTGCGTTGTGGTTATAATTCAAGACTATAGTCAGGTAAGTTTTCGGAGTTAGTGCTAATAATTTCATGTGGTCAAACAAAATACATTTTTATGTTAGGTCTCGTGAGCCAATTGTTTAGTCAAACCAATGAATTTCGTATTACCAGACAAAATATTTGACATGTTGATCCCTTTCCCGTATAGTTTGCCTACGAAAATATGTTACAAATTATTGAATTATTTAGAATAACCTTCCAACATAAAGTACGGTAAGTAAATAAGTCATTTAGTACGTAGGATCGGGTGATATCTAGTAACAGTTGGTAACACTGACAAGACGGCAATATTTGCTGTTTAGGAACTGTTCTTATGTGACCCTCACTATATATAGAAACAAAAATGCCGTATATAATGAAAGATGACGTTGATAATAATAAACAGTATATTATAAAATATTTCGACAGAGTGATTACCTACATAAAAGTGACTTGCAAAGAATTCTTTAAATTACTCAAAAAAGAAGTTTTGTAAGACAGTTCAAGTCGAACTTTGATGCTTCCTTTGAAGATTAAAACACAACCGTCTTGTATTCTACTTAAGAAGTAAGAAGTTTGAGCACAAAAAGGCGTTCGTTCTCTTCTAATATCGAATCATAAACTTATTTAATTAAAATGAATGATCGTTTTTATGAGAGAAGCTGCTTTGACTAATACGAACGCACGCTCCGTCTCGCTTTATTCAGATGCCCCCGGGGGTTGGGGGTGGTTTAATATCCAGATGCTTCCCTCGTCCCCTCGCATACCTGTGTGGAGAAGTTTATGGCACCCCTCTTCTCCCGAGCCCTGATTTTCTCCCTGCTTGCTCACTCCTCTGTCACGGACTCGCAATTCTTACTCGATTATAAGCCACGGTGAATTATTTCTATCGCAGTCTGTCTCACGTTACTAGAGTAAACAAAAGGAAACTCAGTCTTCTTTTTAACTAACCATGAATGTTAACATATTAATTTTAAAGGGGCTGAGCAGTGTTTGTGGAGACCGTTTATTTGACTGTACAGTACTCAGAATCAATGCGCTTGGATTCTTTTAAAATGTAACCTTTGCCCATATTAATGCCCCTATTCAAGGGGATCTTCCAGTTTGCAGTTAAATGGTGCTATCGTTACATTCCAATCTTATGCAATAGTCGTAAGAGTTTCTTATCAGTGACCTCTTATTTTTTACTACAGGATAATAAATAATGTTGGCATAGGTCATACTGTATGGTGCTGTGAGTAGAAAATGATACAGAATTGATGATTTGAATGATATGAACATGTGCTTTCAATATCCTGTAGCTCGACTGTTAAAAGTACAGGGACATCATTTTATTTTTACTAACATTTCTAACATTAACCGGGCTATACCTTTGGATCAACGATTAAGGGCCCTTACACACGAGCGACTTTTAGCCGCCAAGGTCGACTGCAAAAAGCAGGTGACCTTAGCGGCTTGTCGCGGGGATGCAGTCGGTAATGTATTTAAATGGAAAACGCCGGTTGCTTTACACACGAGCGCTGACCCCGACGGCAGACCGACTGCAGCCGCTGTCTTCCTAGGTCTGCATCGTCTGTCACTTTTTCCAACAGATGATCGAATGATAGCCCTGATATTCTGAAGTAGTGAAGAAAATTATCTTCATAGGCACGAAGCTCGTGAAAAAGGCAGTGAAATTGGGGATACTGCGCTCATTGAAAGACAATCCGATGTTTCCAATATTTTCTACATTTAACACATCTTTTTCTAGGACGGAGAAGAAATAATACAATTAGTTCTTCCTCGACGTGCATTATTACAATACGAGTGAAAAATGACACACCTTTTGCAGTTCGACTGCCGCCGGAACCGACGACACACACCGCCCGTATCGACTGCAGAGTCGCTCATGTCGACTGCTTCTGGCGTCGAAGAACCGCTCATGTCGGCGGCAGACCGACTGCTTTTTGCAGTCGACCTTGGCGGCTAAAAGTCGCTCGTGTGTAAGGGCCCTAAGACCGGAAACACCGTCCTTCCACGACTGAAGTTCGATGATACTGGCGTAATATACAAACAAATCACTTTACTAGGTATAGGAGGGAAGAAAAGTAGTTCATCCATTTACGTAAACTAGAAAATATCGCGATTTTGAGTTTGATAATTTTCATTGGGTATTTGTTTAATCAAAATACAGTACAGTATTAACAATGAGTGTTTTTACTCACGAACTGAACTTTCCATGCGGACGTATTCATTATGCAGTGTATATTATACTGTCTACAACACATTAGCGGACACTATAGAGAATGAAGTTAAATTGAAAAATAATCATAATATGAATATTTAAACACATTTTTGAAAATGGTGGCCGTTCATTTCGATACAGGCTTCAGTTCTAATATGCATATTATCGCACTATAGACTATTGTACGTAATTCCAATTACCAGGTTCGTACTTCGTATCAGTAATTCATGTTGAAATAATTCTGTACCTACTCTATAAAAGAGACCTTACGTACTGTAAATTCAATCTTCACTTCTACCCGATCCGAAAAGATAAAACTACCCTGACATGCTATCTACTGTCCTCCAAGTGGTTACGTCGCAGTGTCGTAGAAAGGGAGGAAATCACGTGACAGTTAATTACTTAACGAGGCCCTATTATTTAAGTTATTTTAAACAATCGTATGGGTATAATATTACTGGACGTCCAATTCCTAACAGAAATTAATGTTCCCAGAAAAGAGCTAGGACAGCCCAGCCACTAGCATTTACAGAGAGGCGAATAGAAGCAGGTGGGGGATACCGGGATGCGACGTAGGCAAATGGAAAGTGATGCAATATTGAAAGCTCTTTCATCACTGGAAAACGCGAACATATTTTTGGAGCGTACTGTTTACTATGACCGTAAGGCTACTATGACTGTATATGCGGTCTTGAATCTGTGTGGAGGACGGTTGAACTTCATTAGTAGAAGGGGTGGGAGTGAAGTACATTAAAAAACTCAGGTACAATAGAAATTGAAGTAAAAATAAAATGATGTCTCTGTATATAGTAGACTATGTGCCTACTTTGACGAAAACTTAAGTTGGAATAATCAGGTTACAAGTATTAGACCAACAAAAGACATTATATATATTAGTTTTCCACTTTCTAATCCACATAGAACACCCCCTTTGTCTGAAAACAATTCCTTATCCAGACGCTGATAAGGACTTTATCTGATTATTTCAATGTTCTATTTAACTTATCTAAGTTCAAAATTAACCATAAAGGCACAATGAGTTAATCATGTGTATTAAATGTACATGCAACATTCTGAAACGTGACCATATTTCACCATACGTCGAACAGCTGTCTTGGCTCTGACTTCAGAACCGAAGAAAACTACATTCACTCCCGCTGCTGTATCAGATCTTGCACACTTCTTGTCCATCTTACCTGTCATGTCGGTTTCAGAATCTCCCATCTCTTCACAACTTTGGCACCCTGTCTCAACAAGAAACTATTATTCTTATACTTAAACACAGAGCATGCCTTTATATTAAAATCTTTCACAATCTACACCACTCTAAACTGGATCTTCATCCTGCAGATGTTAGAACTTTTTGAACGTATCGTCTTTCAGAATTAAACGTCACAAATATCTAATTTGACATACCTGGTAAATAACACTCTCTCTTATATTTAATATAATACTCACATAAGAGTATTTAACAATTTGAGGTTTGTTTTCAGACTAGTTTACTGAATTGATTTTCTCTTAATGTTAAACAGTGGTTATATTTAGATACATAACTAATTGTATTTTGCTTCGTAAATGCTAGTTCTAAGTAATTATTTTTACATAGATAATTTCAGTAATAGTATTTTACAAAGTTCATATTATTATTATTATTATTATTATTATTATTATTATTACTATTATCATTATTATTATTATTATTATTATTATTATTATTTACTCACTTACAAATGACTTTTAAGGAACCTGGAGGTTCATTGCCGTCCTCACTTAAATCTGCCATCGGTCCTTATCCTGAGCAAGATTAATCCAGTCCCTATCATACCCCACCTCCCTCATATCCATTTACTATTGTCCTCCCATCTACATCTTGGCCTAACAAAAGGTATTTTCCCCTCAGGTCTTCCAACTAACACTATATGCATTTCTGGTTTCACCTATATGTGCTACATGCCCTGCCCATCTCAAGCGTCTGGGTTTATGTTCGTAGTTATGTTAGGTGAAGAATACAATGCGTACAGTATTGCGTTATGTAACTTTCTCCATTATTCTGTAACTTCATCCCTCTTAGCACCAAATACTTCCCTAAGCACCTTATTCTCGAACATCCTTAAATTCTGTTCCTCTCTCAAAGTGAAAGTCCAAGTTTTAGAACCATACAACCGGTAGTATAATTTTATTATTATTATTATTATTATTATTATTATTATTATTATTATTATTATTATTATTATTATTCAGGCATAAATGGCTTCTGCATTTTTCTTTCACAAACATAGTTCATAATATGCATAATCTTATAGAAATTAACACTTCACATTACAGAAACAGTGTAAACTCTGTGGGCCCAGTCACTGATTCCCGCCATTGGTATTAGTTTTTGTAACAGTGGGCATTGGTATGTAACTGTTGATAATAAAAATGAAGTAATATCGAAGAGAAAATAATAAAGCTTTATAAATAACACATTCTTGCTCCTACCGATAATAATAATTACATTACACACTCTTGTATCGAAAGAGATGAAATGGATGTGTAACCAAGGAACCTAACTCCGGCGTTTTATTTCAGTGACCGAAAGCTTTTGTCAACAGTAATCTCACTTAAGGTTTTGATTTATCTAGAGAAAATCAAACCCTGTAATATTTAATTGGCTATTACACGATTCGAAGAAAGTATATAAACATTAGAGGAAATAAAGTACCGCAATACAATAGAATTTTAATTGACTTACTAAAATTCTATTTCAGTAATGTTAGTTTGACCAAAACGTTAGAACGGAGCCACCATTTTCAGTTGACTATCTATGGGGGAACAAATGACGATCGCAAAGAATGTTTTATAGTACTGTAAATAATTTGCAGTTTGAAATGTTGGCAAGCAAATAAACAAATGATAGGGAGGTAATAAAAACAAATAAATGCTAGGGAAGTGATAAAAATAAACAAATGCTATAGAAGTTATAACATTGTAGGATAAACAGCCATGATTGGTTGACCGTTTTATTGGAGAAAACTAGTATGATGTACTAAAAGTGTAACAGTGAGCAATACATATTATTTTGGAGTCTGTTCAAATCTTGTCGCATTCCTAGTAAAATACTATCGTACGTCGAAAATCACATATACTTTCGCAAATTTTTTCCAACGCTGCTTACTGGTTGGAAGTATGAAATTCTAATAATAAAATAGTAAATTATCAAAGATTTCGGTATCTATTTATTGAAATATTTTTACAGCAGTATTTTACTAGGAAATAGCATATCTTTGCAAAACACAATTTTCGAGTAAGAATACTTTTACTGGGAGTGCTTTGTAGATTTCATTAAATTATGCAATTTCATTTTGTCGGCTTCTTGCTAGTTCCATTAGTATTCTTGGAATAATATATGACTGAAGGTTTGTTAAATTTTCTCATTTCTTTAATAAATTTACAGAAGTTTCATTTGTTTGTAAATATTCTAATCAGGAATGGCTGATTTCTGTGTCAGTCTCATACAGAACACCATTTTACCTTAGAATTTCTGTTAGAAGACAATATAATTTCAGTTAGAAGACAACAACCTACTTTAAGTATAATCTATTTATATTGATGAATTTGTTGTAAGGCTTGATCTTATTTAGTTTTTAATTAAAAAGTTGATTACCCGAAATATGAAATAATTTTGCAGAATTTTTATATTTCCTAATTACCCAGGCTCCTCATCTTTCTGACAGCATATAGCCTACTACATCAGAGAGAGATTAAATATTTGAAATTGTTTTCCTATTCCCTTCCTAAATTGCTTCGTATCCGTGTACTCAAAACAGGATCAACGGAACTGTGTTAAGGCAATATCGTGAATAGCTGTAGGTATTGCGTTACCAATTTAGATCGTACAATAAGAAATTCAATAACTTGCAGAAATGTTTTATAATAAGATAATATTATAATGCTGTCATGTGTATCTCTTTTCAATACTTTCTCATATATTTGTCATAATGGCAAAAATGTCGGCATGAAAAACTGTTGTAATCTGAAAAATTGTGTGCTAGTAAACTGACATGTTGACAACGATGATTGATGATCGTCTTGCTTTTAGTTTGCCACGATTTGCTCTCCGCATGACTAATCAATTTTTCTATTTTTGTCCATAGGTTATCGTAGCAGCACTCGCCAGGATTAATGCAACCCTAGAGACACTCTCTCCTCTTGTCCATTGAGATCTTTTTAAGATAAGGTAAATTGAAAGAATCATATTGACTTTTGAGTTCAACAGTGCAACGGAGGGAAAGATAACTATTACTTATTGTAAAATCTGTGACATTTTCTTCAAATTTAATGTGCTTGCTCGAAACATTGTTGAAATAAGAGAAATGTTAAAACTATATGGGTCAAGTCCAATTACACTTATGTCCGGTTTCTAGAAAGACAGTTACATGTGCATACAGAGTTATCTACGATTTAATGCGCTGATATGTTTGAAACGAGTTTCCGAAACGATTCGTGCATAATAAATTCGTTCACGTTGAAACTCTTACACAATCAACCAAAGTCTTACGAAGAGGAGTTAGCATATGGAAGCATTTTTGTTGTGTAAAGGTTGTACATAATTGCTGATGACTCGTAGGTATTAATATCTAAAAAAATCCGTCCAGAAATTCTGAAGAAAATATAGTTCAGCACAGACTGGTACTATTTTCGTTACTTAAAATTAATTCTTAATATATTTACGTTGAGAGTTTATTTTTTTTTTCAATTTTTATTTTCATATGAATATAACATAAGAACAAATAATACTAGTAATATCAGAGAAATTACCTTTTTTGTATCTACTGTATTGTCCAAATATACATAAAAACATTTTTCATCCATATGTACATTCTGTGTTATGTTACTAAAAACGAAAAAGCGTATTCTTTGCAATATATTTTGTAGTTTAAAAGTTAATGTAACTACTCATTTCAAAAACCTCATTTCAACATATTCGATTTTTCTTTTATCAGTATTATTCAAAGTCCAACTCTAGCATACATATATTGGTACTGTCGTCACTTTATAAAATAATGTGAAGATTTTCAGATATAAATCCTCAAATGTTGCCCAGAATAAATGTTAGTACAGCCCTGGGCATAAGAGGGGAAATGGTGAAATGTAGTATAGGCCTCATATTTACCTACTGTACTCCAACCAGGAGAAAGTCTCAGGGGAATGAGACGCAGCGGGGTAATGCTGTGAATGAATGTTGATGTCATAAGGTCACACACGTTGGTACATGCATCTCCATTGGCTAACTCTCAAAGCACAAACGACAACACTGATACACATATATTTATACTACCCTAGTTACAAAATTAGATCACGGTTAATCTCCTGGTATTTTCATCCCTCCATATCGGAAATAACGTGTGTTGTTGTTGTTGTTGTTTTCTAATGCCAGGCGTTTGACAATAAAGTCATTTGACCTCTTGCACTCCAATATTTTTCAAAGATATTATCATGACCATCCACTGAAGCACAGATTTTGAGGTGTTCCGAATCCATTTATTGGTTTGAGTTGCACAATGGGCAGTTAGGGGACTGATATATTCCAATTCTATGCAGGTGTTTAGCCAAACAATCATGGCCTGTTGCCAATCTAAATGCAGCTAC
Source organism: Periplaneta americana (assembly GCF_040183065.1). Classification (NCBI taxonomy): domain Eukaryota; kingdom Metazoa; phylum Arthropoda; class Insecta; order Blattodea; family Blattidae; genus Periplaneta; species Periplaneta americana. The sequence goes on from NC_091127.1 coordinate 140,119,006, forward strand.
AGACGATTTTCGTGGTAAATCGGGAATTAACTGTGGATTTTGACGCAGAGAGTTCCATTTTTCCCTTGGGATGAGTTATCAAATTTTGTTTGTTGAAGTCTAAGTATGCAGAGTTAATAAATCTCTTCACAGAGTAATACGTAGATTTAGTAACAGTTCTGTAAGTAGCAGTGTTGCCCTTCTTTGCTAAAGAATCCGCATTCTCGTTTCCCAGGATTCCACAATGGGATGGTATCCATTGGAATACAATTCTTTTATTGAGTGCTATTAATTGAGAGAGCATTTTAGTTATTTCTGCTGTTTGAGATGAAGGTGTGTGTTTAGAGACGATTGAAAGAATAGCTGCTTTGGAGTCTGACAATATAACTGCATTCCTAAATTTATTGATGTGGCATAGAAGATTCCTGAGACATTCACTTGTTGTTCCATATCCAACTGATCTATAAAGTGAGAAGAGACAGCACGTAACACCTGCACCGGCACCTTGTTCTCTGGAGATCAAGGATCCGTCAGTGTATGAATGAAGCCATTTTTGTGGAGGGTACCTAATATTAATTGTCTCTAAAGACAATTGTTTCAGTATTTCAGTGTTTACTTCTGATTTCAGTATTTCTTCTGTTAAATTTAGATTATATTCTATATTTATAGAGTTAAAGAGTTTGGTTTAATTTGTAAGTTTTCTTTTAAATTCGGGATATTGATTTTCTGTTTTAATTCTTGAACCATGGATATGAAACTTTTTTGAGTTTTCAATCTACAGAAGACTGTATGAATGCCAATTGTTTCCTGGTAATCTGATAATTTTTTCATATTGAATCAGTGCTTTTTCTTCAATTGTCATTTTGATACTGTTAATATTAGTGAAGAATCTCATAGAATCTATTGGAGTTGTTTTGATTCCACCAGTAATGAGTCTGAGAGCTTGGTTTTGAACATATTCTATGTCGTTTATGAAAGGTGAAGTAATTAAAATTTCTCCGCAGTGTGTCAGCACTGGCTGTATAAACATTTTGTATGTAGTGTTCAAAGTATTCATAGAGCATCCCTATTTCTTTCCTGCTAGTCTTTTTAGAAGGGAGAATCTTTTACGAGCTTTTTCAGAAATGTATTTCAAATGGTTGCTCCATATTAACTTACTATCGAAAATAACTCCAAGATATTTGGATTCATAAGTCCTAGGAAGGTGTTGGTCTTTGTATTGGATATTGAATTCTCTTTCCTTTTTACCGAGTGAAAATATTTGGTATTTACTTTTACTTAAATTGAGTGTCATCAAATTTGATGTATTCCATTCATGTAGTTGATTTAGAGCTTTAAGAGCAGAATTTTGAATTTTGTCTCTATGTTTATAAGATCCGGAAGTCCACAAAACTATATCATCTGCAAATAGTGCTGTTTTCATGTTTGATTCCTCTAATAGGGAGGGTAAGTCATTTATATAAATATTGAATAAAGTTGTGCTGAGGACAGCGCCCTGAGGTAGACCTCGATATGTTTGTCTGTAACTAGAAAGTGAATTATTGAATTTAGTGGCAATGAATCTTTGACTAAAGAATTCTGATATCCATTTGAACATATTGCTGGAGATACCTAATTTCTGGAATTCTAGTAATAATTTGTTTCTCCAAACAGAGTCATATGCTAACTGAAAGTCAATAAATATTGCCAAGGTATCATCTTTCTTGTTAAAACTGTCTTTTATTTCTTGGTCTAGGCGTATGACTTGTTCTTTGGTAGAGTGTAGTTGTCGAAAGCCGGCTTGTCTTGGTGATAAAAGATTTTGGGATTCTAAATACCAAGTTAATCTGTTGGAGATCATGGACTCCATGGTTTTTTCTATCATGCTTAATAGTGCTATTGGTCGATAACTATTAACATCATGAGCAGGTTTCCCTTTTTTGTGAACTGGTACAATGATTGCTTTTTTCAAGCTGCAGGAATTGTGGTGTTCAATGATAAATTGAAAATGGATAAAAGTACAGACTTGGCTTTTTCCCCCAGATGTTAAAAAAATTCGGAATGAATGTTGTCGGGGCCAGGAGATTTCTAGGTTTTTAAATTTTGTATAGCTAGAGTTAATTCTTTGGAAGTAAAATTTTGATGAAATATTTCAGATTTTGTACTAGTAATATTGTTTTTATTATTTTTATGTAATTCTCTTTTGATAAATTTGTCAGTTTTTTTGATATTGGGATGTAATCTGTGAGAGTTTGAGTAGTGTTTATTAAATGCATTTGCTATATCTCTACTATCTGTTAGTGTTTTGTTATTATGAATAATAGGTTGGCTAGTATTTTCCTGTGTACTGGAAATATTCTTCAGAAATTTATATGTTTTAGCGCTATCGGTTCTGTAATTAATATTTTCAATAAATTTATTGAAACTGTTCTTTTTTGCTATTATGATTGCTTTTTTAAGAATGGCAGTCTTCTTCCAAAACGTTAAAATATGGTGTTCACTTAAATCGGCTACAACTTGCCATTTAACCGCTCCAATATGGAAATAACACATGAAGGAGAGCGCATTTTTTTAAACTGATGTTATAAAGGTAATATTATCTGCTTCGCTCCAAAAGATGACGCAATAGTAAGCACATTCCTTTCACGGTTAATCTCTTGGTTGGAGAACAGTATTGCGCCGTATTAAAATTTCTTCAGTGTCAATTTTATTGAGAGCATTTTATGGACACATTAAATAATATAGAACAGCCGTGGTTACCTTATTTGTTACCGTTTATTTTATAAGACCGAACTTGCTGAAATATACACCTACCGCATAGTTTGTGTGCATTAAATTAATTTTTAAGGGGCTGGTTAGTGGCATGAAATGTCACACGATTGTTTTGAATAAATTTAATGTAAATTAATATACTGGTACACAGAAAATACAATCATCTCAGCGGCCGTTAGAGTGGCTGTTGGCTCACAAATTATCATATCCGGCCACCAATAGCTGAGGACCAGTTTAAGATATTCTTGCAGATAGCAATCCGTTAAGTTCCACTGATTGTGGTTTTTAAATATGAAAATGCGAAATCATACAAATACGTGGAATAGATCAATTTTGCTTCCAATTCACATATTTTGATTATTAGATATGGATTTAAAATTCAAAAGTGATAATTTTTCTGACCTTAGGGACCATAAAAGTATAAGTTATCTAAGTCTCAAGAAATTATTAGCTTACTGGTCACCTTCCATAGACGGTAGCTGTTTTTTTTTTTAATTTAATAGATAGACGAGAGAGCTGGACTACTTTAGTTTTCCTCTTACTATAGGTTAACACGTAAAAATGGAGCTAACAACACTAATCATATTTCTCTTAATTTTTGTTTAATAAATTATATCACTAAGATTTCATAGGCCTAATTGAAATTTTTTAACCGTTGCTCAAGGATAGTTTTAGTAACTCATTATTGTTTTCCATCTGGAATTGTTTCCTTCTCATGAAGTTTTCTTCGCATAGAGATATATCTAAGGCCCATCATCTTAGTATAAACTGTATACAGAGTGTTAAAAAATAACGTTTACAACGTTTCAGGGGTAATAGAGGAGGTAAAAAGAAATATCTTTTATAAGTGACAAAACTTTGGTAGATGCGTCGTTTATTGCGTGCGTAAGTGTTAGTATAATCCATAAAGAACAAGACCAATTGTCGTTTTAGATGTCGTGTTCAAACTGCCGTCCATTGAAGGCATTGCACAACTGGTACCTTCGTATTATGGAGTGTCTGCAACGCTCAAAGAGGCCAACATTTTCTCTAATAACATGCGCAGCTTAAAAAAACGCGAGCAACTAAGTCTTCTGCCGTATCGATCGGTGTCTCATACACAAAACGTTTCACGTCTCCTCACAAAAGGAAATCCAGTAGGGTTAGGTCCGGTGATCGAGGTGGCCACAGTACCGGCCCACCCCTGCCAATCCATCGATCGGGGAATGTAGCATTTAGGTGGTTCCTGATACGACGATCAAAGTGTGGAGGGGCACCGTCATGCTGAAACCATATTCGTTCTCTGATGTTCAATGGGATATTTTTTAAATGTTTTGGTAGGACGTCGCGTATAAAAGCAAAATAATTACCACCACGGAGACTGTTAGGCAACAGACAAGGCCCTACAAGGTGGTCGTGTACAAACAGAACTAACCAGTGTGTTGTGACGGAAGTCAAGTCATCTATTCCTTCTGGCCATCTAGCGGCAACACTGCGCATCTGCTAAAGTTTTGTCACGTAAAACATGTTTTTTTATCTCCTCTATCATCCCTGAAACGTTGTAAACGTTATTTTTTAACGCCCTGTATTTATTAACAGCGCCTCATGTGAGCAGGAGTCTTAGACATTACATGGCCGCATTAATAGAATCACCTACAATTTTTCAAATGCTTTATTTTACTTCTACATTTACTGCAATTTCATATAGCCTCTTCAGTACATTTTTAGAACAAGTTGTCAACAATATTTGCTGTACATTTTCAGATTATAAAATTACAGTTAAGCATGTTTTGGCACCCTGTTATACTGTTAAAAGAGTGAAAACTTTTTTCGGAAAATATCTCTCTTTTATCTTGGCCCGGAAATTCTCCGGATTTGAACCCAATTGGGAATTTGTTGAAACTGGTGAAAAAGGAAATGTCTAAACGAGTTTAACTAAAGTGATTGGGAGTATGCCACGCAAAGAACCAATAACATTTAATGTCTTCACATGGTCTTACATAAACAGTATTCAGTCATTTTGTAATATGAATATTTTTCAAAATATGTTATATGAAAATGTGGTATAAATAATGTAGATGTATTTTTATATATCAAATTGCAGTAAAGTATTTTAAAAATTATAAGTGATTGTATAGGCTAGAGACTATAGGTGAAACGAGAGTCGGAACAGTAAGATAATAGACTACAATAGACCTACATCTGGGATTCAATGAGAACCTTGAAATATAGACTCTGAGGTTGAAAACAGATTATCTTACTGGAGGGGAACGCCACTGAAGGAGTGCACAATCCGCTTCATGCACGTGGGAACGAAGCACTTATTTACGCTAACAGTTTTAACACCCTATTGCTGATAATGATGTCAAGTGGAAAGAAGTTACCCACATCGATGCCACGTGTTCTCTCAAGATACGGTGTCGCACCCTCGTGAATAGCTGTCGTTGTTTCATGAGTGATATAAGGGCTGGAGTTTCAGATATCGACCAATTTTCATAAAACGTGAATTTTATAGCCTAAGCGTAGCGCACTGTGTACTAGCGCCTTTTGGATGTGGCGTTTTATACTTACTTTAGAGTTCAAGGAGATGTTACGACATCGAAATATCCCTAACATGTTTAAAACGAAGGGATGAAATGAAATAAAGAACGTAATATTCTAGCAAGCAATATAATCCCTAGCAGAGAGAAGCCAAGACCTAATGGCCTTATCTCTACCAGGTTAAATAAATAAATACTAAATACACTGCCGAGAAAAAAAAAATAAAAAAAAACGCAACTGGTGAATAAATTTGAAAGATCACACCATAATACAAATTATAAGATTACTGTGTGCTTCTAAGGATCTCTTTGTGTTAGGCAAGTGTTAATTCATGTTTTGGGGAGAAAAGTTTACCCATTGGGTGGTTTATGACACCATCTTTGCCACTTCCTGTCCCTTTGTCTGTATTTATTGCAGTGCCATTAAAATTTACAATCCTAAACACAAGCAGCTAAAACAAATTTACAACATTTTCGTTTTCTTTTTTTGCTTATAATGGAATTGTGTGATATTGAACTCAGTTTTAAACAAATTTTAAGAGAGGTAAGATGCCTTTAAACCCATGAAAGCTGCTAGAGCAGTGGGGTTGGTAGAGGATGGCAGCATCTTACGTTCGAAAAATCGAAAGAGAATTGGGAGGACAAATTTAAAAGGTACGCAAAACGCGTCCTTGCAAGGGGTTGGGGGCTGTACAAAACTAAGTATGTGAGCTCCAAGCCTGTTGGCCACTAGTCTCACTCCGGGTTACGCTGCTCCACTGAAGGAGCTCTAGAAAATTTTGAAGGGGAAGCCGAAATTGGACGTAACCTCTTAGGTACCACATACGCGAGGGGGACTGAGATTTGATCAAGTGATCACGGAACGGGGCGAGGAGGAGATGGCTGGCGTTTGCCGTTAGGATGGCGAGACACTGTCATCTGTTGTTCGATGACAAAGCATGTGAAGGCCGTCGGAAGAAGCGCCGAGAAATCTAAATCTGCAATTTGAGCGGTCCCTATGCTTTCAAATTGCGACTAATTGAGTGACCTCGTATATTTAATAGACAATTTATAGGTTCTGAACTAGGGCATACGTCGTTTATAATAAAGGGGAATATATATGGGGAAGGGCATAGGTCCGTGGCCCATTTCTTATAGGGCTCATCCCGACATTTGTCTTACGCCTTAGGAAAACCACGGAATACCTTAGGCAGGATGAGTCGTCTCATATATAAGAGACTAGCCAATTTGGCTATTATGTAGGAGGTGATTGTTGTCATCAGCCTTGTTGAATCGTCTCAATTTAGAGACCAGCCATTTGGCTATATGATGGCTTAATTACGAAGAGGGGGGAGAGGTGTAATTGTTAATTAATTTAGATTAATTAGGGAGATTCATGGGGATATGAGTGCAGGTCCGTGGCCCATTTCTTATAGGGCTCATCCCGACATTTGTCTTAGCGCCTTAGGAAAACCACGGAAAAACCTTAGGCAGGATGGCATCTTACGTTATGTGGCTCAGGTGTTGTATACAACTCCGTCGACGCTTTCACGTACAGTGCAGAGGTACAGGGAACTTCGTTCATATTCTCAAAGACCGGGATATGGTAAGAAAAGATGAACTTCTTGCAATAGATGACTAGTTCTTGCGCCTTCAAGTGCTGCGTAACCGCCACAACACTGTGGGCTAAGCCAGAAATCGACTGGAAAAATTGCGAGGTGTGAATGTCAGTGAGTGGACTGTGAGGAGGAGGTTACATGATGCTGGCCTGATCTCCAGAAGACCTTCTCCTGGCCCAGAACTTACAAGACAACATCGTCAAACTCGCTTACAGTTTGCAAAGGAAGATCAGGAATGGGCTGAGAAATAGTGGAGAACAGTTTTGTTCTCAGATGAGTCCCGATTCTGCTTCAGATCCCCAGATGGAAGAGAAAGAGTGTGGAGAACTGGAGAAAGGTATTCTCCATGCAAATTTTCATAGCCGTTCAGTGATGGTGTGTGCAGGCATCAATTTTACTCTACGAATGGACCTTGTCTTTGTGGAGGGTGAGTTTCTTATTGCCAATCGCTAGATGAAAGAAATCCTTGGGAAACATATTCTTCCTTTTGCATCATTTATTGGTGACAATTTCGTGCTCTTGGAAGACAATACACGTCCTCGTGTGGCGCGATATATCCTCCAGTACCTCAATGAAGTAGGGATTCAATTCATGCAATGGCCATCACTCAGTCCGGATCTTAACCGAATTGATCATCTGTGGGATATTTTTAGGAAGGAATGTTCGTCACCATGGTCTAAATACTCTTCAAGAGCTATAAGGCCATGTAAGCAACACCTGAGACACATAACGTAAGCTATGGTCATCCTCTACCAACGCGACGGCTCTAGTGGCGTTTTCGGGGGTTAACGGCATCTTAACTCTCATAAATATTGTTTAAAACTGAGTTCATTATCACAGAATTCCATTATAAGCAAAAAAAGAAAACAAAAATGTTGTCAGATTGTTTTAGCTGTTTGTGTTTAGGATTGTAAATTGTAATGGCAGCCATTCCAGTTGTCACGAATGTTACATTTTTACTATTTTCAAACTCTATACAGTAGAACTCCGATTATCCGTCACCCTATTAATCGATTGGCGGATTATCCGACTGTCTATTTCTCGCTCTTTTTTTTTTTCTTCTTCAGAAATAAATAACTTATATGAAGATCTGTTTTGCACATCATATTAGTAGATTTTTTTTTATTTTATCGGGTCATTTTATTTATTTTTTTATTTTATTGGGTTATTTTACGACGCTGTATCAACATCTAGGTTATTTAGCGTCTGTATGAAATGAAGGTGATAATGCCGGTGAAATGAGTCCGGGGTCCAGCACCGAAAGTTACCCAGCATTTGCTCGTATCGGGTTGAGGGAAAACCCCGGAAAAAACCTCAACTAGGTAACTTGCCCCGACCGGGATTCGAACCCGGGCCACCTGGTTTCGCGGCCAGACACGCTGACCCGCTGACCGTCACTCCACAGGTGTGGATATCATATTAGTAGATTCTACATACATTTTTGCTAGAGTGTGTTATTACAAGCCTTTATCGTTACACAGCATTTCTACTGTTCGAATTGGCGTTCTATAATATAACTTGTATATGAAATGTCTTCTACGGGTGTTAACAGAAAACGTGTTGTGTAAAGTATCGAAAAAGAAATGGAAATAATTGAATGGTTTGAGAAAGAGAAATTGTGGCTCATCTCGCATCAGAAAATGAGATTTGAGTTATAACTACGCGATTTAATAAAAAAAACAAGGATAAAGTGTAGAAAGTACGTAAATCTACAATATGACGACTCTTTTATTCCTATCTTTCCTGAGACAGGTATTACAAAGGGCTTTCTAGTCTCTTAAAAACACGTCGTTGACAACCAGTCTTAAATTAGTGAACTTCTGATCCACTACATAGAGAGTTAAATACAAGACCATGGCGGAAATTACAAAATTGTTCATGGTACGGATTATCCGATTTTTTCGATTAACCGTTCAGTCCATCTCCTTCATTACCACGTATAATAGAGGTTCTACTGTATATTGAAAATTAAATTACTTTTATCTACTTTTATTATTAGAATCTACAAGACAACTCTTTTGGAAAGAAGAATTTTTACTAACTTGGCTTGACGATTTCTTTAACTCCAAACCAGCAGATTTCTTCAGACACGGAATTGAAAAACTACCCCAGCATTGGCAGAGAGTCATAGATAAAGTAGGAGAACATATTAGTGATTGTTCGTCTTCTATTCATCTGAAATAAAAAATTTGTCACAGCGAAAAAGCGCTACGAACCCAGTACTATAGAGTATTCCAATCTTAAATTGCAGTAAAGTAAAGAATGGAAACTATTCGTCTCTTTCCTTCTCATGAATTTAACCATAAGCGCTATCCTTTTCTAATCTAACGAGATTGCCACATTTCCGTAAAATATATAGTAAATATTTGAAGAAAGCATCTTCAACAGCTACCAATAAATTTTTATATGACAAAGAAGAAATATATGGTATCTCTAAGGAAGATATTGTTATGAAACTTCCAGTCCCTGTAAAAACAGGTGGAACTGCACGCCAGTGTCTTCAACTGGCTTTTAGTGTAAATTTTGAAGGATATAACATTTTTTAGAAAGTGCAGTAAGAGTCACAATTTGAAATAATTTTTTTTGTTTTCATTTTTGACATTAAATATGACTCAATTATATATTTATGCTAAAATAAAATAAACCACAATTAGAGTACTGAAATGTGAGATAATAATAAATGGCCCAAGGTACAAGCATGCATGGTCCTAGGTGCAACCAGTCATTGTACCTAGGGCCACTTGTAGAGTTTCAGAAATCATATTTTTTAAGAGCATAGATATTATTTTATTTAAATGTAAGCGTGTCATTATAAGCAATAAAACCTATTCTTACATCTGACATTTAAAATTTTCTCTTTGGATTTATCTGAAAAACTTTAAACAGATTAGAAAAAAAGTGGTCCTAGGTACACAGGTCTCCCCTATATTTATTATTTGTGATAACAAAAGTTGTATCGTCAGCATAAATTGTAATTTTCTTGTTCTTCATTTTCTGGACAAGGTAGCAGAATGTGTAATGCGTCTTCTTTTCTATTACATAAAGGACATAATATGTCTTTCCTACATCTCCTCTCCTATTTTTTAGCTTCCAAATTCCCAATCTCCACCGCGCTAGACCCAACCTTTCTTCTCTGTTAACTTTTGTATATTCTTCCTATCCCCATGTAATTTTCATTTCTTTGTAATTGATTAATGATTTTGAAAAAGACCTTTAGGGAGGCCGAGACGTGGATGGGAAGATAATATTAAAATGGATTTGAGGGAGGTGGGATATGATGATAGAGAATGGATTAATCTTGCTCAGGATAGGGACCAATGGCGGGCTTATGTGAGGGCGGCAATGAACCTCCGGGTTCCTTAAAAGCCAGTGAGTAAGTAAGTAACCCATTTAAATTGCTAAACAATTTTTGTATCACTATCTCGTTACTTTTCCTCATTATGACTTTAAGTATCAAATTTATATTACTTTCCCCAATTTCTTGCCATAACCAATTTAGTCCTAAACTGGTTACATTATTTTCTAATTCTTTTGACCAATCTGACTTAGTTTTCATCGTTTGTAGATATCTTAAACATCTTTTCAAAATATCATTTTCTTCTTTCTCTACGATATAGGGTAAAGTTGCCAAATTCCGTGACACCCCAAATTCCGTGATACATTTTTTTCTAAATTGAATGTCAGTCAAAGCTTTGACGTTCGACCATAGCGCCAGGCAACTTTCTCGAAAGAGTGCATTTTTCGCTTACTTTTGAGACATCTGTGAACTTCATAGCAAGATAACCGATCCCAGGACATTAAAGTTAAAAAAACGTATCACGGAATTAATGATATCACGGAATTAGGCAACTTTACCCTAACCCAAAAATTTAATTTTCCTAACTAATATTGTTCCCCTACTACTCTCCATCCCCATTTCCAATCTGGCTGCCATATATTGCATTATGTAATATTAGAGATTTCACAATATTTCAGGATGCTTCTTCGAATGGTGTATAAATTGTTTGGAACTTTTCTTAACATTGAGTGATGTTCCAGTATCAGTTATCGGTTTTAGTTCTCTACTTGTTTTGGAAAATGTATTATATGACTTTCATGTGTTAAATTTTTGTTACCTTGTTACCATGTTTCGGCCTGCTTTTGGCCATCATCATCAATAACAAAAGTCGGCACATTAAAAATCTACAGAAAACCAGCAACAACAACAACAAAAAAACATACAAAAACACCCAATCCCCAACACAACACAGACAAGCTGCATTCCGAACAATGGTACACAGACTACTCAACATACCAATGAACCAACAGGATTATAACGAAGAGCTAAACACAATCAAATACATAGCACAAGAAAACGGATACAACCCTAACATAATATACAACGTAATATGAAAGACAAAAATAATCACAAGAAACATAAGAATATAACACAAACACAAGATCATATATATGACATTATCATACGGAAACAAAAACACACACAAGATTGCAACCTCATTCAAGAAATTAAATTACAACATCGCATACAGAACAAATAATACTCTACAAAAATATCTCAACACGCTTACAACACAAACAAACAAATGTAACTACACAGGCGTATACAAACTCAAATGTAACACCTGCAACAACTTCTACATAGGACAGGCAGGCAGATCATTTCAAATACGTTACAAAGAACACATCACAGCCAAAACAAAATTACAAAACACTTTCACATATGCAGAACACATCACAAATGCTAACTACACATACAGAGACATCAACACAGACATGGAAATTCTACACATCCAACCAAAAAGCCAGAAAATAAACACACTAGAACAATACGAAATATACAATCACACAAAAACACATCCAAATGAAATTCTAAACACAGAACTCAATTTCAGAACACACACACTCTCTGACTCCACATTACACTACACAAACACATACCCACAGGAAACAAAAGAAGAGGCGTCAAGACCAGGAACATCCAGTTCTGATGATGGCCGAAAGCAGGCCGAAACATGTTAACCAGGTACGGTAAAATTTAACACGAGAAAGACATATAATACGTTTTCCAAAGTGATATAGTGTTGAAAGTTGTGTAATCAAGATGTATCTATATTTGTTTTGTTTTTAAGTTACTATTTCAGCACAATCTCTTTTTAGTAATTAATTTGTACAATATATTACTTTCCATATATTATTTTAACACATTTATATTCATTACCATAAATTAATATTTCTTGTGTCAATTCCACTCCAAGCGACGTTCTCGGCACATACCAAGGTATTCATTAGAAAGTTGGAAAAATTGATTAAAGATTGTGGGCTTTGAGGTTCTGTTACTTCCTCTTAATTCTGGTTTCTCAAGACAATTTAAGAGAGAACAGGGCTATATTTTTAATGGACACACAGTTACCAATGTGAGTCCGCAGAATTTGTACCCTAAAGCGCTACCATTAAAGCTACGGTGGGGACCTTATATTCAGACTTCGTGTGCAATAGCTGCCAAGTATTGTGTAATTGTATAGTGCTTTTCAGTTGTAAGGTGATCCCTATGTTGTTTTCAACAGGCGGAACAAGTGAGGGAGACCAGACGAGAAACAGTAAATTTAGTGATGTCGCGAACTCCAATGAAGATCTACTTGTGTGCAAATTGTATTCGCACCCTTCCTCCTACACCCTCTAAACTCGAGGACTGCTGAAATGAATTCAGAGAATTTAGTGACTGAGGTAAATTGCAACTGAAGAGAGAGAAAGAATTCTTAGTAAACTCTACTTTCTTATTACTATATACTTCCAACATTTAGGTTATAGCAGTGTTAGGCCTAGCAATAATTTATTCTCATCTTGCCAATGCAGAGTATAATACGAGTAATACTTTTCATCCGTAAGGACGAGATGTATGTCTTATTTTCCATGTCCCGCAAAGATGATAATGATGATGATGATGATGAAAATAATAATAATAATAATAATAATAATAATAATAATAATAACAATAACAATAACAATAATAGTAGTGCAGAAAACATGGAAATTCTGCTTGAAGCAAGTAAAGAGATAGGTTTGGAAGTAAATCCCGAAAAGACAAAGTATATGATTATGTATCCTGACCATAGAATACTCTACGAAATGGAAATATAAAAATTGGAGATTTATCCTTCGAAGAGGTTTAAAAATTCAAATATACTGAAGCAACAGTAGCAAATATAAATGATACTTGGGAGGAAATTAAACGCAGAATAAATGTGGGAAATGCCTGTTATTATTCGGTTGAGAAGCTTTTGTCATCTAGTCTGCTGTCAAAAAATCTGAAAGTTAGAATTTATAAAACAGTTATATTCCGGGTTGTTCTGTGTGGTTGTGAAACTTGGACTCTCACTTTGAGAGAGGAACAGAAATTAAGGGTGTTTGAGAATAAGCTTCTTAGGAAAATATTTGGGGCTAAGAGGAATGAAGTTAGGAGAAAGTTACACAACGCAGAACTGCACGCATTGTATTCTTCACCTGACTTATTAGGAACATTAAATCCAGACGTTTGAGATGGGCAGGGCATGTAGCACGTATTGGCGTATCCAGAAATGCATAGAGAGTGTTAGTTCGAAGGCCGGACAGAATAAGTCGTTTGGGGAGAGCGAGACGTAGATGGGATTATGATATTAAATTGGATTTGAAGGAGGTGAGATATGATGGTAGGGACTGGATTAATCTTGCTCAGGATAGGGAACGATGGCGGGCTTATGTGAGGGCGGCAATGAACCTCCAAGTTCCTTAAAAGCCATAAGTATTATTATTATTATCATCATTATTATTATTATTATTATTATTATTATTATTATTATTAGAACAAAATTAACTTGTGAGTTGTTGCTATAAATCGGTGACAAAACCTATATCAACTAAATATGGACAAAAAAATTCTATTGATTCCTATTGATAATGTACCAGAATGGAGCTTTATGACAGTAAATGTAAGGAAAGAAAATTAGTATGACTGAAAATGTTACAGGACGACATGAACAAGCTGAAACTCAACATTACCAGGAAACGACATTAAAGTTTATAAAGAGAATATAACAGGAGGAATGGTGCTCAACGAATTCGTTTGTTTGATATATCGTGCAGACCTTTCGGAAACAGTGCTACCAACAAAATAAAGTATGAGAGGAAAATACGTCCGCTATTTAAGACAAAGTAAAAGTACTTAAATGGAATTATAGATTAAGAAAATAAATGAAATGTCTATGAATTATTGTGCGAAGACTGACTTACTGTGCCTAAATAGATTATTCCAGAAACTCAAACTAACGCTGCAAGTACATGTTATATGGGAGCTTTCTACATGCTGAAATAATTATTAGCTGCCATTTGCTGAAAGCTTCAAACAGTTTGTTCTTCATTTTGTACAGCTTAGCAAAATTATTCAGTGGGGTTGGGAATTTAATATGTTGTCCTAAGGGAATAGTCTCTCTATAACAGTGACATATGTAACAGTTTTAATGCCTCGTAAATAAGAAAAGAACCACAGAATGAGTGTATTCGTGAAATAATAGAAACAAACCGACGGTGATATTCTAATTCCCGCATTGTTAGTGTAAGGGTGTACTTCTTGTAAAGGGGAAGGTATGTTGTAAAATAAATGCTTCTACAACACCACCACCACCACCACCACCACCGGTTGAAAGAGAAGAGCGTATGGCCTTAACTCTGTCAGGCAAAATAAAGCTGCTGCTACTACTACTGCTACTACTACTACTACCACTGCTACTACTACTGCAACTACTACTACTGCTACTACTACTACTACTATTACTACTGCTGCTGCTACTGCCATTACTACTACTAATATTACTACTTCTACTACTGATGCTACTACTACTACTACTACTATTCTACTATTACTACTACTGCTGCTACTGCTATTACTACTACTAATATTACTACTTCTACTACTGCTGCTACTACTACTGCTACTACTACTACTACTACTACTACTATTACTACAATTACTACTACTACTGTAATACTTACTACTACTGCTACTACTACTATTACTACTATTACTGCTACTGCTATTACTACTACTAATATTACTACTTCTACTACTGCTACTACTACTACTACTGCTACTATTACTATTATTACTACTACTGCTATTACTACTACTAATATTACTACTTCTACTACTGCTACTACTACTACTCCTACTACTATTACTACTATTACTACAATTACTACTACTACTGTAATACTTACTACTACTACTACTACTACTACTACTACTACTACTACTGCTGCTAATAATGATGATGAAAATAGGAACTTAAAATAAAAAAAAACCGTGTAGGCCTATGTATAGAAATCTTAAGGGGACAAGATACCTATTCAGAAACTTAAAAAATTGAGTTTTTTGTTTTTAAAGGAAATAAATTCTCTGAATCTTCCTTATGAAGAATATATATATATATATATATATAATTTTATAATGTTGCGATGTGTGTAACCTACAAAAAACAGTTTTTAATTGAAGCGGGCGTAGCATTAAATCAGTAGTGCCACGCCCCTTCACTGGAATGTGAATTTTTCTGGTAGCTATGGTGTTAGATTTTTCGGGAAAGTTCGTTTCTTTGCAGCACAGCTATTGCCAGCCCTGTTGCTCTAATTAAAATGAATGTAATGGCTTCTTGTTTCTAAATTTTGAAGTAAATAACAGATTATTTGTTGTTAGAGTTAATCTTCATTGTTATTGTGTTATATAATTCTTGTTTTGATCACAATAAGCATTTCAGTATCATTTATATTTTCAAGAAAGTTAATTTTGTCAGTATGATGTTTTGGCATCAAGCGAATCCCAAATTCAAAATTTAGAATTTTTTTAATTAATCGACTTAAAAAAAACTTCTGCATTCAGAATCCTTGTGGTCACCCTCACTGAAGGCCTGATGATTTAATCAAATCTTTCTCTCTATAGTAAGAAACGTAAATTTCGTGGTAATCAGTATATTAAGAAGAACATTACCTCCAAACCCCATGTGCTAATCCACATGGAAGCAAAGAACCATACGCTTCAGTGTCCAGTTCCTCCAAGAGAAAACTCTCCTACCGGCATTAAAGTGAAAACGTTGTGAAAGATGTAAATACCTGTAGTGATAGTGTTGTAAATAACAGTAATAATTTAGGCCTAAATAGTGGTGGTAACATTTGGTGTAGATTTGTAAGTAAGTCAGAAATTGATGTTAATTTTTAAATGCGGTTTCTTAAAACAACTTATTTTTGTATATATGCACTTATATCTCAGAAACTATTAGTGTTACAGAGCTGAAATTTTGCACACTAATTGTACAGTAGTGGCAAAAAAACCGGACTGTCCCTTGTAGCGTATTCCATAGCCTTGTTCACTCCAGACTACGATAAATTTGTAACTAAGACTTTCGTGGTTCGAATCCTGCCTAGGAAGGAAACTTTTTTTTGTTCCTTATTCAAATTTATTCCCAATACTTTTCTATTGCAGCGATATTTTACTACTTAATTAACTTATTATTCCCAGAACCTGAATTTTACCAGCAATCGAAAAGTATTGTGAATATATTTGATTAAGGAACAAAAAAAAGTTTCCTTCTCAGGAAGGATTGAAACCACGAAAGTCTTAGTTACCAGTCTATCGTGCTCTGGAGTGAACAAGACTCTGAAATCAGCTACAAGGTTCGGTCCGGATTTTTTTTTTGCCACTACTGTACATCATATGGCGACTTAATGGTAACACTTTTACATTGATATAATTTGTATTACACGATTTAGATGTATTTTTGTGTTGAGAATTTCAGGATTTTGTCGGTAGAATTTTTATAAAAGTAAATTATTTTTTTTTAATTGATAAAATCCAGCTAGTTTTATAACTTTGCTAGTGAACGTAGCTAAGAATGTTGCAAAATATATGTATGAAAAATTTTAGCTATGTAGATTAACCTGTTTTGAAAAAGAAAGGTGCGTGAATTTAACAATTTTTATGTTTTTTTTTCTTCTTTCGTTTGAATACAGTTTTTTAAACTCAATTATAGCAGTTAAAATAACAACTAACCACCTATCTAATCCTGAAGGCATGTATTGTCCGCGCAACTTATCTAGGCACCTGGGTTCCCTAGTGCTCTCTCGCTGCCCCTTAGCTATCTGCTGGCTACCTGACCGTCGCTGCAGTAGTTGTACGTACAGTTACAAAAACATCATTCGTTATTTAATTTCAGTGCATTCCATTGGATATGGTAGGTGAAAGTATATGTTTTCACAAAATAACAAACATAAATAAATTACATTTTTCTTCTTCTTTGTGCTATACAGTATGATCACAACTCTAATTTTTACAATATTTGTATCTGGCCGTGAGCTACTGATGCCAAGCGATACATGAAGTTTTTCATGTAGAAGCACAGGTCTGTAGTTGTTAGGTTCCCAAAAACTTTACTTTCACATACAGTCATTATCAATATTCTTCTTCCTCCTCCTCCTCCTCCTCCTCCTCCTCCTCCTCTTCCCTTCTTCATCATCATCATCATCATCATCATCATCGTCGTCATCACTGCTGGTGTCGTCTAGACATATTATAAAATCCATAAATTATTAGGGAAAACACTTGAAGCAAGTAAAGAGATACATTTCGAAATAAATCCCGTAAAGGCAAAGTATATCATTATGTCTCGTGACTAGAACATAGTACGAAATGGAAATATAAAAATTGGAAATTTATACGTTATTCCCCGCGCCTCTCTCTTTTAGCTGCCCAGATAAGTTTCGCGGACAGTATAGTGACATGTAAAAATTTTGTAAACAACACCTTTTATACTTTCGGAGAAATAACCACTTAAAATCGGTATTGCGCACTATGAAAACACCTAGACTACCGTGTCCCCTGAAGAGCGATGTATAGACAAGGTATGATGCGAAATTATTTCATGGATGTCAGTGAAATAATTAAATAATAAACTTAATGGCATCATTTATACAAAAAAATGTTCGGTACTGATCGGTGCAGTAAAGTAGTAGGCTAAACTCGTCTGTTTCTCATACCCTACCGTATTCTAGGGGAATAGAAAGCTTCAGAACCTTATGCTGACTTGAACTGGGGGTCTGTGCGTGCGGTTCCCTTACGACTAATGAATTGTAAATCCCGAACACAAGGGGTCGGCGTTGGGGTGGCTTGGATGGATGAGTGGTCAGCAGCACTTTGCCCCGGGGAACGCGCCCCCTATGCAAGCACCACAGTCTTTTGTGGAGACGCACTGCTCTGTGAGAGTGGGTAGTTGAATGGCTGGAGTGAGTAGTTGTTTGGTAAGGTTCGTCTTCATTATTGTTTGAGTAGATGGTCTGAGAGGACAGTGCGCTGAGCTACTTGTGACATTGCATATACTTAGGAAAGTGTGATGGATGGGAGTGGCTGGGTAATTGGGTTGGTGGGTTAGCCGATAAGCGAAAGGTTGAGTGAAATCTTGAACGGAAAGGCGAGCAAGAAATAGGCGCCTGAGATGTCGGTTGGGTGAATGGACGTTGTAGATTTTGTAATTAGATTACAATAGGCCTACAAAGGAGTGGGTGATTGTTCAATACACGAGTGATTAAATTGTGTAAAATTATGAAGGAAGACGATTGATTAGGAAGTTTTGGTTTCTTAAATTAATAGGTATCTTCTGCCAGATAGAGGAGAAATCAAGTTAATTCATACACACAACGTACCTCTGCTTTCTTGTTTTAGAAAAGGCCTTTCATAGAACCCCTGTTGACTATATAACAGATCTCTCAGCCTTATAGGTTTGACTGCAACAACTTTTATCAAGTTTATTAAACTGCCATCTAGCGACAGTAGGATGAGTCACGTCATAACTCTCATTTGAATTGCATGGAACAACTGTACTTGTATCTAGCTGTTGTTTTAAATCGACTGTGGCGACCCTGGTGGTTGTTCTCTTTCACACGCTACCGTTTTTAAAATTACAATGGCCAATCTGTTATATACGTGATCAGGGATAGAACCCAACTGAAAGACGTAGTAAAATTTTTCGGGAAAAAAAATACCACGACAAGCAAGTTTAATGTTATGACGGACTCTCGGATAATATTTAAATAAACTCTCGTTCGAGGCAGTACATGTTCCAAATTTCTTATTTCACTTCACTTTTCTTTACACAGTTAACAACTAATAATATTTCTTAAATTGGTTCCTGAGAGGTTTCTGTGCTTGTTAGTCAATGTGTTTTTGTAGGCAGAGGATGACCTTTCCACATCGCAAGAAGTTATCGGTGCAAACGTAAATGAACATACATATTGTGACAGTGTCAGGTCAAATTCTTCATTCAAGTTTCGCCACAAATAGCCTTCTTCACTGAACAAAAGAATGCGTAGTCTTGGTTAGCGTTTATGACCCTGCCTAGTTTATTTTAAAGACGTTTTTTAATGTTTTACAAAGAATAACTGTCATAGAAAATTTTCGGAAACAGAATAGCAGTGCTTACGTCTTTAATGCAATAATCTGAAACAGTACGCAGGTCCTTCAGTCGTACATTTCTCTGCAGAACTTGCTCCAGCTTATCCCGTACTTTATTTCCAGCAGAATCACGAACACTTTTGATCCTTTCTTGGATATTATAAAATATTTTCATTTGTTCATACAGTGGTTTTCCTGCTGCTTCCAGTGATGCAATAACGTGCACTAGGAAAGTGAAGTGTGACTTTAAAAATGCTAGGTCCCTCTGAATACCAGAATCATCCATCACTTCGTTTGCAGAAACAATGCTTGCATAATCGTCTTCTAGATTTGAAACATCTTTCACTTCACTAATGTGATCGTTGTAGTATTCTGCAGCTTTCAACCATATTCTCCAGCAGGTAAGTACATGTTCTGGTGGCAGAGAGACATTGGGCAATTTCTCAAGGAAATCTGAACCCTTGTTGGCGCCTTGACGAAAACTTTTTTACAGTAGAAATCAATTTATTTACATTTGGATATTGTAACCTGATATGCTCTGTGACACGATCAACGCACACTGAACAATACATTTTGGACTTTAAAATAGGCCTATAAATTTTTGAAAAAGAATGGGTGTTTTGACCTATTAGAGATAAAACATACATAATAGGTCAAAATAGACATTTTCGTCAAAATAGACATTTTTAGGTGCTATTAAATTTTCAATTTTACGAATAGTTTCATATGAAACGTGTACTTGCAAGTTTTTATTAACTTATCAGCTTTTAAGGATTAAAATAGGTTTTTACCTAAAATCCGAAGTCTAATTATTATTATTGTCTCTGTACGTAGTTCCTTTTTCAGCAGATGTACGAATAATGCGGTTAGATCTTCAATTCAAACTGCACAGATTTACTATATGATGTTAAATGAAAGCTAGATGTAAGTACTTGACAAATGTTGAACTTTTCAAATCTTTGCCAAAAAATTAATACCCGAACCTTCGTTCTTTCGCTTGCTCTGTTGAAGCCATGTTCGCTACAACTTAACGTTTGAATAATTTCGAACCTGGGACCTTTGGTTTAACGTACCAACGCTCTACCAACTGGGCTACCCGGGAACCGATCCAATTTTTCCCTCTATATCCACAGACCTCAAAGTGCGCTGACAACCGTCAAGCAACCAACTTCGAGTGCACACTAACTCCGTGTGACTTAAATTGTGGTTTTCTGTTAACGAACAGTGACATGTATACACGTTCGATACCCGGCCCCGGAACAATTTT
Organism: Periplaneta americana; assembly: GCF_040183065.1. Lineage (NCBI taxonomy): Eukaryota > Metazoa > Arthropoda > Insecta > Blattodea > Blattidae > Periplaneta > Periplaneta americana. The sequence continues at coordinate 140,139,586 of NC_091127.1, forward strand.
TCTCTCGAAATTATTCAAATCAACTTTACCTGAAATCTTGATTTGCAACTTAACGTTTGTGAAAAATTATTTTCAACAATGAAAATAGTAGAAACCAAATTTAGATCACGACTGAAAGACAAATACTTCGTGATCAACTACGACTGGAAGTAAGTGACATAATTCCTGTGAAACTCTGTCGCAGAGACATTCTGAAGACAGTTAATTTTAGGTTGTGATAATGTGTCCTATGTTTTTTTTATTCATTTCTTTCTTCGTTACACGTACTAAACTTTAGTTTGTAACCTTATACTATATGAAATTATATTTAAGTGCTTGATGTAAGGAAAATTAAAATCCGTTAATAAGTCAGACAGTTGCTTCACGTCCCCTTCGGGTGTCTGTCTCCCTCCATAGGTGCTATGCACGTTGCAGGTTACACAGAGGCTCGGCGCACGATCACATTTTCGACACGGCTGATATATATATATATAAATTCTTCTCTACTATTCCCAAAATATCCAACGTAATAAATCCATTTATGATACACAGTCTGTAGAGGCTCATTGGTAAAGTGTTGTAAAACTGAACTTCCATCCATCCAGGGATAAATGGTACACAGATTATATGTAAAATGATCTTAGATTTTTTTATACGGCGTCCTTTCGTTAAAATACAATTTATAGAACTTCATTGCTTAATAAACCTTTTATGAAGAGTGAACATTTTTGTGTTGTAAAATAAAAAATGAAGCTGAGGATAAATTTAAATTGTAACCTCCATTTAAATAACATCTTTGTTGAACATTTTTTTCTAGTTTGTTGTTCCGCTTAATATATTTATATTCCGTTTTACAATTACACGTCGCTATTTATCAGAGATGAAGCATTTAAGTCACATGTATGTTTTAATATAACATTGCGTATATGGTACTGTATTTTAATTAATTAATTTGTGTTTATTAATGAGCAAAAACCTAACGTAGCTTTCCATTAAAATGTTCCTTGTTACACAGCTAATTTACAAATCATTGGAAATTCAGTCGTTTTGATTAACAGAATGTAATATTAAATGTGTTGGGCGTGGTGACGCAACTGTTAAATGAATTTGCATGGATATTACCATCAAAGGTTCGCATCTCACTTTTGACATAAAATATTTTCAATTATATGTCGTTATATTAATAATAATACTAATAATAATAATTTATTCTGGCGAAATTAATGCCATCAGGCCTTCTCTTCCACTTAACCAGAAACAACAGAAGCTGATACAGTTTGAAGTAATAAAAGTTAATGATTACAGACTAATATTTAAAGAACACAAAAAATGATATAGTCATACAAGTGCAGTTGAGTAAAATAATGCAAACATACTAACTAATAAATTACAAAATAATATAAGGCTTAGAAGTTACACTCAATGAATATGCAAGTGGTAAGTGAACCAATATTACAAATTACAAGAATTACAAATTCAAACGTAAATTATAGCTACACAACTGAGGATAATTATGTATACATGCATGCATGTATGCATGCATACATACATACATACATACATACATACATACATACAGTCGACCTGGTTGGTGAGTTGGTATAGCGATGGCCTTCTATGCCCAAGGTTGCGGGTTCGATCCCGGGCCAGGTCGATGGCATTTAAGTGTGCTTAAATGCGACAGGCTCATGTCAGTAGATTTACTGGCATGTAAAAGAACTCCTGCGGGACAAAATTCCGGCACATCCGGCGACGCTAATATAACCTCTGCAGTTGCGAGCGTCGTTAAATAAAAACATAACATTAACATACATACATACATACATACATACACGCATACATGCATGCATGCATACATACATACATACATACATACATACATACATACATACATACATACATACATACATACATACATACATACATACATACATACATACGAGAATTAAACATGAATGAGAAAGAAATAAAACATTTTCAGAGAAATTAATAAAATATGTAGGCTACTAACAATTTGTAGGATTGCTATGAAGATTTGTAATTTCAATGATAAAAGTACATACAACAATCATGATAGGATAAAGAAACGGGAAAATTAAATCTAAAGCTAGGAGTTATGTGGCTTAGTACTGGTCACGTATTTCAATAATTTCGTTTTGAATTGCATTATTTTTCGATATATCCTGAGGGAGCTGGGTAGGGAGTTACTGAAATGAAATGCTGATGCTGTGAGAAAGGAAGAATAGTGAGCTGTTTATGGCAAGGCATAGATAATAAAGGGTCATTTTTAGAACGAGTACCCAGGCTGTGATATGAGGACAAGAAATTAGAACGCACTGGGAGATAGGCGAGGAAGTATTGATGATGCGATATAGGAAAATTAGTGAATGAATATATGAATCCTCTAGATTCAAAACCCCCTAAAGATCATTTTGTTCAAACATGAGTTACGCCCACATATTGCTAGCTAAGAATGAATTTTAATGATTCATATAGTTTTAATACAAAACCTACTAAATTTGAGGCAAAAGGTTTGTTAAAAGTCACTGTTACAGTAGGTTAAAAATTCCCTCCATTTGTCACTAATCACTGTCAAAATCCTTTAATTTGTGAAAGTGGATATAGAAGATTTGAATTTATAGGATTCATATCTTCGGTCCCGTAATCTTATCCATTGGAGTGTTTCAAGGGAAGATGCAATGTGGTCGTACTTGCGGATGTTGCAAATGAAACGTGTGCAGGCATTATGAACGCGCCGCAATCTTTCGGCTAAATTAGAATTTAAATCTGTTAGTAGAATGTCGCAGTATAATCAAGATGTGGCATCATCAATGTTTGTATGAGAATTTTTTTTAATTCAAAGGGTAATGAATGTAGA